>NC_041387.1:390586925-390592075 GCF_002162155.2 Triticum dicoccoides | reverse complement strand
GCACACACCCCTAAGATAGTTAATGGGGGCAAGTCCATACAAGGAAGATGTGTCAGTACAACTATGCCCCTCGGTGCGGTGCGGGGGCAAGTCATGTTACGGACTCGCCTCCGCATGCGATGCCGCGGCATGCCGCGTCGTCGCCTGCTATGGCTCGTTCCTGGCTCGGCCTCGCCGGGATGGGGGAGGGGGGTGTTGGTGCCAAAACTGGGGGATCTCGGGTAGGCGGTCCTGATCTGTGCGTCTTAGGCCGATGGTAACAGGAGGTAAAGGACACGATGTTTACCCAGGTTTAGGCTGAGGCATTTTTGCATTTGCCACCTCCCGATCCGGCAGGTCAACCATCTATTTGAAAAGACGGGGATTCTCAGATCCAAACCTCATCCTCTTCCCTCGAGCAAGCACCCAACAGAGTGCTCCGAAAAAGACCATTCCAACATGGCCGGTCGCCGCAGCTCTTCTTCCCGCTCTCCCTGCTCGAAGATGGGTGACTGGGAGGAGTGTTCAGTTCCTCACAGCCGTCTGATAGAGTTACAGACCCAAGGGTTTCTCCCACCGGCGTTCATGGTCCCCGTCCGAGATGGGATAGCCACCTATAATGGCGGGGAGCAAGCGGAGGGATCTCCTAATCCTTCCTCAGAGAAGCGAATATGCCTCATCCCGCATTTGCTAAGGGGTGTCAGGTTTCCTATCCACCCGTTTCTTCGCGGGCTCCTGGAGTTCTACGGCCTCCAGTTGCACAACTTCACCCCTGCCTCCGTGCTGCATATAGCAGGATACGTCGCCCTTTGTGAGCTGTTTCTAGGTTGCGAGGCTCACTTTGGGTTATGGAAGAAGCTGTTTTGCCTTGTCCCCCGCAACTAGGGTGAATCCCTATGTCAAGTGGGCGGAGCCGAAGTATGGCGCATCGCCGAGACCGGATACCTATCCGGCACTCCCAAGAAGGCACCGGAGAACTGGCCTTCGGAGTGGTTTTATGTCGATGACGTTCCCCTTCCAGATCCAGTCCGGACATGCCTCCCCAAGTTTAATAACGCTCCGCCGAAGGCACGTTAAAGCTGGCGCCCTCGGGGCCCCCAAGAGGAGGATACCAGAGAAATACACTTTTTGATGAGCAGGATAAAGTTACTGGCCAAATCCGGGCTGACGATAGTCGAGGTCATGGCAATTTGCATATGCGGGGAGTGCAACCGCTTCAATATCGGGGGAAGCCCATGTGGCATTTCAACGGGGAAGATGATGCCACCCGTTGTGGCCGCAAAGGTCCGGACTCTGCCACGGCTCTGGCGAGGATATTATCCAATTTGTACAAAGGAGAAGAGGAAGAATTCCTTCACATTAAACCGCGGGATGGATTCTCCATGTACAACCCCCCAAGCTGGGTAAGTCGTCATCCTTTTCCCTGCTTCACTTATTGTGGTGTTCTTTCGCTAAGATTATCTGCCTCGATATTTCTGAGCAGGAACTGAGGAGGGCCGTAGAAGGAATCTCCAGCCCTTCCCCGCAGCCAGAGGACCCCGAAAGGGCCCTCGATCCCGGACTCGAAGAAGATCCGGATATTACCGTGGAGCTCGTCAACAGGATATTTTATCAGGCGAGCTGTGATGGTGCCTTAGTGGCTATTATCGCCGACTATCCTGGACTGCTTCCTACGTCCCATGTAAGCCAAGCCGAAGACCCTGTACTCCGAAGAGGACTCCTTTCTGATGTCATGCCTTACCCCTGAAGTGTCGTTTTTTTGCAGAGACGATGGTCAGAGCGCGGGGCCGAGCCCCTAGGGACCCGTCGGCAACGGGCGTCCGAATCGGGCAGGCTTAAGAGGAAGGCGGTTAGGGTCGAAACGCCGCTACAGAGGTAAGGTAAAAACCTGTTATGTGATTATTGTATTTGAAATGTTACAACGCCCTTCGTGTCCTGGCAGGAAGAGGAGTAGCCGAACTGTATCCGGGGATCCTGCCAATCATGCCTCTACCAGCCGGGTTCCAGAACCGGCTTCGAGAGAGGAGGCGAACGCGGGGCTGATGCCACATTGTCCTCCGACAAAGGATGCAGATATGCTCTCTGCCACGAATTCCGAAGTAGAGAGCGCCATGAATCACCGGCACCGACGGGCCATACTTCGCAACAACATCTTTTCCGAGGAGGCATTTAATGCTTTCAATTCGGGAGACACATACATCCGAGCTGCTCAAGGCGGGCTTGCCCGAGCGACGAACTAGTATACCAAAGATATATGGGTAAGAAAATTTGATAAGCATGTATAGAAGTAGCCCGTGAGACTTGAAACGGTTGGAACAACTGTTTTAAGGATCAATTTATGCACAGGTCCTTGTAGATAAGAATGAGCAATTGTCCCGGGAGCTGGAGGAGTGTAAGGCCCAGCTGAGGGTCCGTTGCGGGGCTCAACTGTGTCCCGATGGAAGCTGTCTTCATGGGGTCTGTTGGATGAACCTGGAATTTGACTATCTCGTCTACGGGTTTAAATGAGGTGGACTTGGGTCGCTTGTCGAGTATCACGTCGTCCCTGTCCGCGGTGGCATGCAGCGTTGTTAGTTCTTCGTCTGCTAGGGCTTCGGATAATGCTTCCAGGGCTAGTGCTGCGGTTTTGTTTTCAGCGTGAAGTGCAACGTCCGAATCACTGGCTAGAGTGATGATTCCATTGGGTCCGGGCATTTTAAGCTTCATGTACCCGTAATGGGGTATAGCTTGAAAGCTTGTAAACGTGTCCCGCCCTAAAAGGGCATGGTATCCGCTGCTGAAAGCAGCCACTTGGAATGTGATTTCTTCGGACCTGTAATTTTCTGGGGTGCCGAATACCATGTCGAGTGTGATTTTTCCCGCACACCGTGCTTCCCAACTAGGGATAATTCCCCTGAAGGTTGTGCCACTTTGTTCAATGCGGCTTTTATCAGTTTCCATCTTGTTGAGTGTTTCTTCATAGATCAAGTTTAATCCGCTTCCGCCATCCATGAGTACTTTAGTGAGCTGAAAGCCATCCACGATTGGGCTAAGGACCATAGCGGCTGGCGCCTGGACTGTCTGAAATCGAGGTTCATCACTAGCATTGAAAGTTATAGCAGTGTCGTTCTAGGGATTTACTTTTGGCACATGGCAAATTTCCGTGGAGCTTCGATGAGTTCGCTTGCGCCTATTGTTTGAGGCAAAAGTCTCGAAGACTGTTAGTACCGTATTGTGTTCTTTGGCGGGATGTTATTCTGCTTTATGGCTTACAAGAAGATCCTCGCCACTTTTTGCTACATGCCGGAGTATCCAACATGCCCTAAGGCTATGGGTTGGTGTAGTGTCCGGCGTACTGTGGAGTTTACATGGCCCATTGAGCCATTCTTCCAATACGATTCCACGCCCTGGGGTGGGCTTTGGTTTCTTGGGGATTGGATCGGCCGACTTACGAGAGTTCACCCGTTTAGCTCGGACAAAGGTCTTGGTGAGAGCCGGACTATCCCAAAATTCTGTTTGGGTTTTCCAAGCGCTTTCCATCGCACAATACTTCTGTACTATGGTTGCCAAGTTGGCGAAGTGTACTATGTCACGGCGACTTATAGCGCTAAGGATTCCTTTGTTCGTGCAGTTTTTGCAAAAAAGTGAGACTGCGTCCTCCTCACGACAGTCCTTGACCTTATTTAGCATAAGGAGGAATCTGGCCCAGTAGCGATGTACTGTCTCCTAGGGCTCTTGTCTGATATGGGAGAGATGGTTTAAGTCCGGGTGGGTGGGCGTAGCTGAGTCCGGATTCTGATCCGATCTAGCGCCCAGGGGCAGGGGAGCTTCCGAGTTTGACAGCTCATGATCTGGGGCGCTGCCCAATTTTTCCGGCCCAATATCTGATTCTAAGTCTGGGGTCTGGGTTATGTCTTCCCTTGAGCGGGTATCCGGCTCAGGGAGCTCTGTGATCCGGACATAATTCATCCTCAAAATAGAGGGGTGATCCGTATGTGGCTCCTCCACTACCACTACCTCATGGGTGGCCGGTGGGGATTTAATGTCCCTTTGGTCGGGTTTAAGCCCGATCCGGTCATAGTCTATGGCGACTCCGAAAGCGGCGATGCGATCCAAGAGCTCATTGAGGGAGGAGAGATCTGTCGGATCCATCTGTTCGGCGAGTTCTGAATTGACATGGAGGCTACGCGTGATGACTCGAGAGGTCATCGTCGGTGCGGCAGCCAATGGGGCAGCCATAACGAAGCCGCCAAGTCAGAGAGTTTGGCCTACAGCCAGCGCTCCCCCAAAGGTGATGTTGTCCTTGACAACGAGACGGGCCATCGAGCTTGCAGCGACGACACAGAGGAACTCTCAATGAAAGCACCAATGTTGGTGTCAAAACCGGCGGATCTCGGTTAGGGGGTCCCGATCTGTGCGTCTTAGGCCGATGGTAACAGGAGGTAAAGGATACGATGTTTACCCAGGTTCGGGCCCTCTCGATGGAGGTAAAACCCTACTTCCTGCTTGATTGATATTGATGATATGAGTAGTACAAGGGTTGATCTACCACGAGATCGTAAAGGCTAAACCCTAGAAGCTAGCCTATGATGATTATGATTGTGATCGTCCCTCTAAGGACCGAACTCTCCGGTTTATATAGACACCGAAGAGGGCTAGGGTTTACATGGAGTCGGTTACAAGGAAGGAAATATAATATCCGGATCGCCAAGCTTGTCTTCCACGCAAAGGAGAGTCCCATCCGGACATGGGACGGAGTCTTGAGTCTTGTATCTTCACGCTCCAACAATCCGTACGAAGCATATAGTCCGGCTGTCTGGATACCCCCTAATCCAGGACTCCCTCAGGTGGGTCCCGACCCCCCTCCCCCCCGGCTCGGCCTCGCGCTAACGCGGTAGTGCACTCGTTTGATAGGCAAAGTGCGGTGATTCTGTCTCCCCCCACACGCACCCACACACCCCTAAGATAGATAATGGGGGCAAGTCCATACAAGGAAGATGTGTCAGTACAACTATGCCCCTCGGTGTGGTGCGGGGGCAAGTCATGTTACGGACTCGCCTCCGCATGCGATGCCGCGGCACGCCGCGTCGTCGCCTGCTACGGCTCATTCCTGGCTCGGCCTCGCCGGGATGGGGGAGGGGAGGGGTCCTGACCCCCTCCCCCCTGGCTCGGCCTCGCGCTAACGCGATAGT
>NC_041387.1:390585576-390586120 GCF_002162155.2 Triticum dicoccoides | reverse complement strand
TCCATACAAGGAAGATGTGTCAGTACAACTATGCCCCTCGGTGCGGTGCGGGGGCAAGTCATGTTACAGACTCGCCTCCTCATGCGACGTTGCGGCACGCCACATCGTCGCCTGCTATGGCTTGTTCCTGGCTCGGCCTCGTCGGGTTGGGGCAGGGGGGTCCCGACCCCCTCTCCCCCCGGATCAGCCTCGCGCTAACGCGGCAATGCGCTCGGTTGATAGCTGTAGTGCGGTTATTCTGTCCCCCCCACACGCACCCACACACCCCTAAGATAGATAATGGGCGCAAGTCCATACAAGGAAGATGTGTCGGTACAACTATGCCCTTTGGTGCGGTGCGGGGCAAGTCATGTTACGGACTCGCCTCCGCATGCGACGCCGCGGCACGCCGCGTTGTTGCCTGCTACGGCTCGTTCCTGGCTTGGCCTCGCCGGGATGGGGGAGGGGAGGTCCCTCCTCCCCCGGCTCGTCCTCGCGCTAACGTGGCAGTGCGCTCATTTGACAAGCGTTGTGTGGTTAATCTGTTCACCTCCCCCCCCACACA
>NC_041387.1:390503981-390583974 GCF_002162155.2 Triticum dicoccoides | reverse complement strand
TCCGCATGCAACGCAGTGGCACGCCGCATTATCGCCTGCTACGGCTCGTTCCTGGCTCGACCTTGCCAAGATGGGGGAGGGGGGTGGGTCCCGACCCCCTTCCCCCCGGCTCGGCCTCGCGCTAACGCGGCAGTGCGTTCGTTTGACTGGCGCAGTGCGGTTATTATGTCCCCCCTCCCACACGCACCCACACACCCTTAAGATAGATAATGGGGGCAAGTCCATACAAGGAAGATGTGTCAGTACAACTATGCCCCTCGGTGCGGTGCGGGGGCACGCCACGTCGGCGCCTGCTATGGCTCGTTCATAGAACAAAACTCACAAGAACTAGAACAAAAAAAGTATCAGTCCAAGTCACTAGTGGAGTCAAGTACTAGATTCAAACAACAAAAAAGGAAAAAATTGACCGCCCAAGGACAAAAAAGTACCAGTCCAAGTTACTGGTGGAGTCAAGTACTAGATTCAAACAACAAAAAAGGAAAAAATTGACCGCCCAAGGACAGGTGTAGGCCCTGACGATGCTAGATACTTGAACTCGAGCCCGTAGGCGAATCCCTAGTAATCCGCATAACGCATGCCCCGCCGTTCAGGGCCCATAGGTCAAGAGAGAGAGTGAGCGCCATGTATAAGCGCTCAGGTAAGTGTTCATAGGAGTTCGACTGTGGAGCTTCGGTTGCGCTTATAAACAGGTCTAGAGCCCCCTCGACTAGCGAGGTGGGACTAAACCCATAGCACACGTGCACGCCGCGCTACACAGTTGCGCGGACGAGCTATCCGGGCCGAAAACAATGACTCAGGCCGATGGCCCAACACAGTACTTCGCCCCATTACAAAAATCCAGCAGATCACACACGACAAAAAAATGCAGATAATTTTAAAAAAACCTCACAAGAAATCAGTTCAAAAACAAAAATATTGTAAAAAGTTCTAACACATCTTAATGGTAAGAAGTAAATAAAATAAAATATATATATTTTTTGGAAAATTAAACATAGAAGATTTTAAATAAAAATTTCAGAAACAAATTTATAAAAAGTTCAACTACTACAATTCATTAGGTTCAAGTAAAAAATAGTACTGTGCAGCAAAGATTAAAATCTTTTAATTTTAAAAAATCCTAGAACTATCATTATTCAACTATAAAAAAGAAAAAATGTGCTCCAAAATTCATGTAAAAAAGTAAGAAAAAATGTTATACAACAAACAAATTTGATTGGTAATTGACATCCTAAAATAGTTCAGTACTATCGTTAACAGAATGTAAGTTCAGCAAACTCAATACCCAAAAAGGGTTCTAAAAACATCATCAGCGTATAGCACCGCCTGCGAGTTATGTACATGAAAATATACCAGTCAAAACAAAGGGTGCCCATCAATTGAACTATAGAATTGTTCCAGTACTAATATAGAGAATATATAAATAAAATAGTTAAACTATCTGATAATACCATACAATTCAACCATCTCACATGCAAAACAATAGGAAAAGCATTACATAACTTGTTCCAAACCATCTGATAATACCATACAATTCAACCATCTCACATGCAAATGTTTTAAAAGAAAAAATACTACAAAATAATCAACCACACACAAATCTCACAACCGGCGTCATTTGCCACATTTAAACCTACAACACATAAATTCTGAACGTCAGAGAGTCATCTTCCCTGGAGAACATAACCATAACCACATCACCATCCTCAAATCCAGACTCTGCCACAAACTCCTTCCACCCAGTAGTTAGGTTGATGCAACCATCAAAGTCAATGTGGTAGGCAACTTCCATCAACTGATACCCATTTTTGTTTGAAGTCTCCATCTTCAGAACACCGGAACTAGGAGCAACAATCCTGATCCTGGGTGACATTTTCTGCAAACGGGCATGGGAGTACAAAACAAAGTGAACACCTAACATAACTGAATTTTTACACAGATATAGGAACGGTTTGCATAACAAACTAAAAAATAAAAAATCTAAACCAAAACAATAACACAAAACTAACTAGACATGTGAACTGACTAAACTGAAGAAATATACATATCAATACACCTACAGTAAAAACATCTGACAAAAAATAGATCAAGGATTATACAAAAATGGATAAAATACTGTTAAGTAATGAACAAATACAAACAAAAATCCCTACTATTAAATTCTAACAAAACTAAATAAAAATATAGACAAACTATTCATAAGACTAAAGTACAGATTCAGTCCATGGGACTCAAACAGAGACCAACAAAAAAGTAGAAAACAAAACGAATAGAAACACATACCCATGATCCCTTCAAGTCACCAACCGTCATGCGACAAACATAGGGTGTACGAAACCCATGGTTGCTGTACAACAGACAAGAAAGTTGCCCACGGCGCTGAGTCTGGGTGAGCTCCAAACCAGATTCGTACACACAGCCGTCAGCTATGCGCGCCATCTTTGCCAGGCATCCGCATGAACAATCCTCCATGGAACACACAGGAACAGGGAAGAAAAACAACGAAGAGAAGAGGGAGGAACTTAGATCGGATTCTGGAAGAAGGAACAAAAAGGAGGGGGAGAGTTGGCCACACACCACACATAGATAGATAGAATTTATAGACAGGGAGACTCGCAGATTATAAAAATAATAAATAGGCAGGTGGGCAGCCGGCTGGTAGGAAATAGTTATTATACAAGCCATGCAACATTTGACCGCAAATCAGTTCAACTTCAGATAAACAAGCAGTTCAAAAGTGCACATATCAAACATATGCAGACAAAACAACACATTCAGAGATAAGATAGTTGAATTCATTAAGTCATTCAAACATCTGCTCCCTCACAACAAAAATCTTTAAAACATAATATTCACTACTTCAGTCATAACGATCAAAGAAACGACGCCATTTGGCCCTGGTGGAAGGATGTGGAGACATGGCTGCTCTCTTCCTAGCCCAACTAATGATCTGAATATGGTTCCTTCCCCTGCCCTCTGGGAAAAGAAGCTCCAATTCATTGGAGTTGCAAGTATCCATCACCTTGCGCGCAAGGCATCTGTTGAACTCTGCCTCCAGTTCCTCCTCAGCAGCACGTCGTGCCATTTGCATGCGCTTGTGCCTCCTCCTCCTCTGCTCTGCTACTACAGCCCTCACATCTATGGCGTCCCCCTCCTCCTCTATGACCTCTCCCAGCTCAGGATCTATCTCGCTTTTCTTTGGTTGCAGCTGGTAGAATGAAAGTGACAGAGGGCTCGGGCTTTATAATCAAAGTGCAGAGGTATCGGTACGAAGCCAGTTCCGATGTCAACGCACAGTAACACAACTTTGACACGCAGCAGTCGAACTACACATACAACAGCAATTCAAACAACACTGAAAAACACGCAACTTAATTACACAGTTTGACCAGATTACAAGAAATCGCAGGATATAGTCAGCTGCCATACACCACCTCCGCCAACGACAAAATAACATGGGAATCCGGGGTAGAAACAACTCAAAGAAGCAAAATTGACAATGCAAATCTTTTCATACAATCCTCATATCTCTCCCTGCAATGCCAATTCGAAAGTAAAACAACAGAAAAAGAAGAACAAATTTGCATGGCGGGCGTGGAAAACGACCAAGAACGCCAAAACTTGTAATCAGAAATTACAGATGAAATTAATCTCCAAAAACTATAACATACCAATAATTCTCACATCAAAAACAACAAACAAGACATAAATTTAGGCCTACGAACACCACGGTAAACACCAATGCCCAAAACACGTCCGCCGCCAAAATGCCCACGCTGTCACCTCTGGCGATTACAGATCGCAAAACACAACTAGGTGAGCGCGCGCACATGCGGAACCCCTTACATGTCTCCTCTAGCAACGAATGGCCCACAGCATCGCGTGGGGAACGACCGAAAGCTCCACGTTGCATCCCCTGTTTCCGTTCGTCGTACACGCAGGAAGATCAGTTCAAGTGGAAAACTACGTCAGTTCAGAAAGGGTAACCGAATAATATTCTGTTACGTGTAACAGAATAGCTCAGATGCATGTATATATATATATATTGTCATATGATTTCTTATACTAAAGTAACAATCTATTCACAATGTCAAGTATGAATCAGAAACTTCATTGAAAACTAACAAACTATGATCTCGGTCATTGAAGCAATTGCAATTTATCATAACATCAAAAAGAGTCAATATAAGAGCTTTTCAGCAAGTCCACATACTCAACTATCATTTAGTCTTTCACAATTGCTAACACTCATGCAATACTTATGGTTATGGAGTTTTAATCGGACACAGAGAAAGATAGGGGCTTATAGTGCTGCCTCCCAACCTTTTACCTCAAGGGTAATGTCAACAATAATAGTTCATGCTAACTTACATCCAATTGGATATATATATCAGGATTTTTCCAACACAATGTGCTTGCCAAAGGATAAAATATAAAAGGAAGGGTGATGATCACCATGACTCTTGCATAATGTATAAGGCAAGAATAAAAGATAGGCCCTTCACAGAGGGAAGCAAAGGTTGTCATGTGCTTTTATGGTTGGACGCATAAAATCTTAATGCAAAAGAACGTCACTTTATATTGCCACTTGTGATATGGACCTTTATTATGTAGTCTGTCACTTTTATTGCTTCCATATCACAAGATCATATAAAGCTTATTTTCTCCACACTAATAAGCCATACATATTTAGAGAGCAATTTTTATTGCATACAACAATGACAACTTACTTGAAGGATCTTACTCAATCCATAGGTAGGTATGGTGGACTTTCATGGCAAAACCAGGTTTAAGGATATTTTGGAAGCACAAGTAGTATCTCTACTTGGTACAAAGAATTTGGATAGCATGAAGAGGAAAGGCAAGCTCAACATGTTGGATGATCCATGACAATATACTTTATTTCGGATATAAGAAAACATAACCCATTACGTTGTCTTCCTTGTCCAACATCAACTCTTTAGCATATCATATTTTAATGAGTGCTCACAATCATAAAAGATGTCCAAGATAGTATATTTATATGTGAGAACCTCTCTTTCTTTATTACTTCCTATTAATTGCAATGATGACCAAAACTATGTTTGCCAACTCTCAACAACTTTTATTCATCATACTCCTAATATGTGAAGTCATTACTCTCCATAAGATCCATATGATCTCTTTATTTATTTTATTATTTCTTTTTCTTTTATTCCCTCAAGATCATAGCAAGATAGCAAAGCCCTTGACTCAAGACTAATCTTTATTATATATAGGTCACGAACTCGATTACATAGAGGAAGCATAAAGCAAAAATCAAAACTAAATCATACCAGAACTTTATTCTACTAGATCAAGATATTACTAAAAGGAACAAACTAAGAAAAACAATAAAGATAGGAGTATGATGGTGATACGATACCGGGGCAACTCCCCCAAGCTTGGCAGTTGCTAAGGGGAGTGCCCATACCCGTGTATTTAGTTCTCCTTTGCTGGTGAAGAAGATGGCGGTGATGATGGATAGTCACACATCGAGCGTAGGAGATCCTCCAATTTGCGGATAATGCCCTTGAGTGCGGTGATATGCTCCTTCAAAAAAATATTTTCATGTGTGAGATACTTGTTTTGTATGCGAGCTAATTTAATCATCTTGAAAGCTTCAATCTCAGTTGGGGTAAGAAGATTGTGATGAAATTGAAGGATGTCTTCTTCTTCTGCTGTCGGAGCATGATCCTCCATGGCCTTCTTGATCCTATCATCCCTGTTGATCTCTCCGGGTTATTCTCTCTTCAGCTCTATCTTCATAAGCCAAGCATCGTTGCCCTCATTGTTGGAGGAGGGGGACGACATGATGCCTGGTCTTGGCAACTCTGGCAAAAAAATAGCTCAAAACAAAAACAGAGGATTGCGTGATACGAGGGTCAAAACTTTCGGGACATTATATAATGGATTTATACCAACAAAAAGAAGTATCATGCAAGAAAACAGAGTCCGGAGGGCACACGAGGTGCCTGGGCGCACCCTCCACCCTCGTGGATGCCTCGTGTCCCTTCCGGACTACTTCTTATTTTCCTATTTTCTTAAATATTCCAAAACGGAGAAAATTTCCATTAGAACTGTTTTGGAGTCGATTTACTTAATGTACCATATACCTCTTCCTTTTCGGAATCTGGAACGTCCTAGAAAGTGTCCCTTATGTATTCTTCCGGGGTCACAGTTTCAATAACATTAGTTTCAACATTTATTGGATTACCCGAGATATAATGTTTGATTCTTTGGCTGTTCACCACCTTCGGATTTGTGCCTTCGAAGTTGTTGATTTTTATGGCACCGGAATGATAGACCTCCTCGATAACGTAAGGACCTTCCCATTTAGAGAGGAGTTTTCCTGCAAAAAATCTTAAACGAGAGTTGAAAAGCAACACATAATCACCTACATTAAACTCACGCTTTTGTATCCTTTTGTCATGCCATCTTTTAACTTCTTCTTTAAACAGTTTGGCATTCTCATAGGCTTGAGTTCTCCATTCATCAAGTGAGCTAATGTCAAATAACCTCTTCTCACCGGCAAGTTTGAAATCATAGTTGAGCTCTTTAATGGCCCAATATGCCTTATGTTCTAGTTCGAGAGGTAAGTGACATGCTTTTCCATAAACCATTTTATATGGAGACATACCCATAGGATTTTTATATGTAGTTCTATAAGCCCATGATTCATCATGAAGTTTCTTGGACCAATTCTTTCTAGATTTATTAACAGCCTTCTGCAAAATTAACTTGAGCTCTCTATTACTAAGTTCTACTTGACCACTAGACTGCAGTTGATATGGAGATGCAATTCTATGATTAACATCATACTTAGCAGCATTTTACGAAAAGCACCATGAATAAAATGTGAACCACCATCATTCATTAGGTATCTAGGGACTCCAAACCTCGGAAAATAACTTCTTTAAGCATTTTAATAGAGGTGTTATGATCAACACTACTAGTTGGAATAGCTTCTACCCACTTAGTAACGTAATCAACAACAACTAAAATATGTGTATACCCATTCGAGGAAGGAAACGGTCCCATATAATCAAAGCCCCAAACATCAAATGGTTCAATAACAAGTGAATAATTCATAGGCATTTCTTGATGTCTACTAATATTACCAATTCTTTGACATTCATCGCAAGACAAGACAAACTTACGGGCATCCTTAAAGAGAGTAGGCCAATAAAAACCGGATTGCAATACCTTATGTGCAGTTCTATCTCCAGCGTGGTGTCCTCCATAAGCCTCAGAGTGAAACTTGCATAGGATCTGTTCCTCTTCATGCTCAGGTACACAACGTCTAATAACACCATCTACTCCTTCTTTATAAAGGTGTGGGTCATCCCAGAAGTAATGTCTTAAATCATAGAAAAACTTTTATTTTGCTAGTATGTGAAACTAGGTGGTATAAATTTAGCAACAATGTAGTTAGCATAATCAACATACCATGGAGCAGTACGAGAAGCATTTATGACAGCTAATTGTTCATCAGGGAAGCATCATCAACAGGTAGTGGGTCATCAAGAACATTCTCTAACCTAGACAAGTTGTTTGCAACGGGGTTCTCAGCTCCCTTTCTATCAATAATATGTAAATCAAATTCTTGTAGCAAGGGAACCCATCTAATAAGTCTAGGTTTAGCATCTTTCTTTTCCATAAGATATTTAATAGCAGCATGATCAGTGTGAACAGTTACTTTAGAATCAACAATATAAGGTCTGAGCTTATCACAAGCAAATACAACCGCTAAAAATTCTTTTTCAGTAGTAGCATAAGTTCTCTGGGCACTGTCTAGAGTTTTACTAGCATATTGAATAACATTTAGTTTCTTATCAACTCTTTGTCCTAGAACAGCACCTACGGCATAATCACTAGCATCGCACATAATTTCAAAGGGTAAATTCCAATCAGGTGGCTGAACAATAGGTGCAGAAATCAAAGCTTTCTTAAGTATTTCAAATGCTTCTACACAATCATCATCGAATACAAAAGGAATATCTTTTTGTAAGAGATTAGTCAGAGGCCTAGAAATTTTAGAGAAGTCCTTAATAAACCTCCTATAAAAACCGACATGAGCAAGGAAAATTCTTATACCTTTAATGTCTTTAGGACACGACATCTTTTCAATACCATCAACTTTAGCTTTATCAACTTCAATACCTCTTTCAGAATTTTATGCCCCAAGACAATGCCTTCATTAACCATAAAGTGGCATTTTTCCCAATTCAAGACAAGATTAGTTTCTTCACATCTCTGCAAAACTCGATCAAGGTTGCTCAAGCAATCATCAAAAGAAGATCCATAAACGGAGAAATCATCCATGAAAACCTCAACAATCTTTTCACAAAAGTCAGAGAATATAGCCATCATGCATCTTTGAAAGGTAGCAGGTGCATTACATAAACCAAAAGGCATACGTCTATAAGCAAAAGTACCGAAAGGGCAAGTAAAAGTGGTCTTTTCTTGATCCTCTTTTGACATAGGTATTTGAGAGAAACTAGAGTAACCATCTAGAAAGCTAAAATATGTGTGTTTGGATAATCTTTCTAGCATTTGATCAATAAAATGCAAAGGGTAATGATCCTTTTTAGTAGCTTTATTTAATTTGTGGAAATCAATTACCATCCTATGACCTGTAACAATTCTTTGCGGGATCGATTCATCTTTATCATTAGGAACGACAGTAATACCTCCCTTCTTGGGGACACAATGGACAGGACTTACCCACTGACTATCAGCAACGAGATAAATTATACCTGTCTCCAGGAGCTTTAGTATTTCTTTTCTTACCACTTCTTTCATCTTACGATTTTTAACCGTCGTTGGTGATCAACAACTGGTTTGGCGTCTTTATCCAATTTTATTTTGTGTTGGCATAAAGTGGGACTAATGCCCTTAAGATCATCAAGAGTATATCCAATAGCAGCACGGTGCTTCTTTAGAGTTTTCAATAATTTCTCCAATTCCTGCTTTGAAAGGTTAGCACTAATAATAACATGATATATGTTCTTTTCATCAAGACAAGCATATTTAAGAGTATAAGGTAGTGGTTTAAGCTCAAACACGGGATCACCCTTGGGTGGTGGAGGATCCCCTAGAATTTCAACAGGCAAGTTGTGTTTCAAAATAGGTCCATGTTTAAAGAATACTTCATCTATCTCCCTTCTTTCATTCGTAAACATATCCATTTTCATGGTCTAGCAAATATTGTTCTAAAGGATCATTAGGAGGCATGGTAATAGAAGCAAGACCAATAATTTCATCCTTACTAGGCAATTATTTATCATGGGGTTGTCTATGAAATTTAGCAAAATTAAAGTCATGAGACATATCCCCTAAACCAATCGTAACAATATCCTTTTTGCAGTCTATCTTAGCATTAATAGTATTCAAGAAGGGTCTACCAAATATAATGGGACAAAAGTCATCTTGTGGGGAGCCAAGAACAAGAAAATCAGTAGGATATTTAACTTTCGCACACAAGACTTCAACATCTCTAACAATCCCAACTGGTGAAATAGTATCTCTATTGGCAAGCTTAATTGTAACATCGATTTCTTCTATCTCGGCAGGTGCAATATCATGCATAATTTCTTTGTATAAGGAATGAGGTATTGCACTTGCACTAGCACCCATATCGCATAAGCCATGATAACAATTATCTCCTATTTTAACAGAAATAACAGGCATGGCTACAATAGGTCTATGTTTATTTTTAGTATCGGGTCTAGCAATTCTAGTAGCTTCATCACAGAAGTAAATAACATGCCCATCAATATTATCAGCCAAGAGATCTTTAACCATAGCAATACTAGGTTCAACTTTAATTTGCTCAAGTGGTGTAGGTGTTCTAGTATTACTCTTACGAACCACAATTGAAGCTTTAGCATGATCCTTTATCCTAACAGGGAAGGTGGTTTCTCAATATAGGTAGTAGGAACAATAGGATCATTATAGGTGATAGTCTTTTCTTCAACTTTAATAGGTGCAACTACTTTTACTTCAATGGGAGGATCGTATTTAAACCACTTCTCCTTAGGGAGGTTAACATGAGTAGCAAATGATTCACAGAAAGAAGCTACTATCTCAGAGTCAAGTCCATATTTAGTGCTAAATTCACGAAAATCATCAGTATCCATAAAAGATTTAACACAATCAAACTTAGGTGTTATACCTGACTCCTTACCTTCGTCGAGATTCCAATCTTCAAAGTTGCGTTTAATTATTTCCAATAAATCCCATCTGAATTCAATAGTCTTCATCATAAAAGATCCAGTACAAGAAGTATTGAGCATGGAGCGATTATTGAGAGAAAGCCGAGCATATAAATTTTGAATAATAATTTCTCTTGCGAGCTCATGATTGGGGCATGAATATAACATTGACTTAAGCCTCCCCCAAGCTTGAGCGATGCTTTCTCCTTCACGAGGCCAAAAATAATATATATAATTACGATCACGATGAACAGGATGCATAGGATAAAACTTCTGATGAAATTCCAATTTCAATCGATTGGAGTTCCATGATCCCATATCATCACATAGCCTAAACCATGTCAATGTCTTTCCCTTCAAATATAAAGGGAAGACCTTCTTCTTGATAACATCCTCGGGCATACCTGCAAGCTTAAATAATCCACAAACTTCATCCACATAAATTAGGTGCAAATCGGGATGCAATGTTCCATCTCCTGTAAAAGGATTAGCTAGCAGTTTCTCTACCATACCCTAAGGAATTTCAAAGTAAACATTTTCAGTAGGTTTAGTAGGTTGAGGAGCAACTCTTTGCTCTACTGGTCGGGGTGAAGATACCCCGAACAAACCCCTCAAAGGGTTACTTTCCATAGTAACAAGTGACAGTAAATTTTAGCACACTATGTAAAATTTTCCTTACCAAGTTCCACTTACCAAAGGCGCTTCACTCCCCGGTAACGGCGCCAGAAAAGAGTCTTGATGACCCACAAGTGTAGAGGATCTATCGCAGTCCTTTCAATAAATAAGAGTGTCGAACCCAACGAGGAGCAGAAGGAAATGACAAGCGGTTTTCAGTAAGGTATTCTCTGCAAGCAGTGAAATTATCAGTAACAGATAGTTTTGTGATAAGGTAATTCGTAACGGGTAACAAGTAAAAAAAGTAAATAAGGTGCAGCAAGCTGGCCCAATCCTTCTTGTAGCAAAGGACAAGCCTGGACAAATTCTTATAATGAGAAAAGCGCTCCCGAGGACACATGGGAATTATTGTCAAGCTAGTTTTCATCGCGCTCATATGATTCGAGTTCGTTACTTTGATAATTTGATATGTGGGTTGACTGGTGCTTGGGTGATGCCCTTTCTTGGACAAGCATCCCACTTATGATTAACCCCTATTGCAAGCATCTGCAACTACAAAAGAAGTATTAAGGTAAACCTAACCATAGCATGAAACATATGGATCCAAATCAGCCCCTTACGAAGCAACTCATAAACTAGGGTTTAAGCTTCTGTCACTCTAGCAACCCATCATCTACTTATTACTTCCCAATGCCTTCCTCTAGGACCAAAAAATGGTGAAGTGCCATGTAGTCGACGTTCACATAACACCACTAGAGGAAAGACAACATACATCTCGTCAAAATATCGAACGAATACCATATTCACATGAGTACCTATAGCAAGACTTCTCCCATGTCCTCAAGAACAAACGTAACTACTCACAAATCATATTCATGTTCATAATCAGAGGGGTATTAATATGCATATAGGATCTGAACATATGATCTTCCACCGAATAAACCAACTAGCATCAACTACAAGGAGTAATCAACACTACTAGCAACCCACAGGTACCAATCTGAGGCTTTGAGACAAAGATCGGATACAAGAGATGAACTAGGGTTTGAGAGAAGATGGTACTGGTGAAGATGTTGATGGAGATTGACCCCCTCCTAATGATAGGATCGATGGTGATGACGATGGTGATGATTTCCCCCTCCCGAAGGGATGTTTCACCGGCAGAACAGCTCCGCCGGAGCCCTAGATTGGTTCCGCCAAGGTTCCGCCTTGTGGCAGCGGTGTCTCGTTCAGAAAGCTTGCTTATGATTTTTTCCAGGGTAAAAGACTTCATATAGAATAAGATGGGCACCGGAGGCCTGCCAGGGGGCCCACGAGGCAGGGGGCATGCGCAGGGGGGTAGGGCGCACCCCCCACCCTCGTGGACGGTGGGTGGCCCCCCTCTGGTATTTTCTTCGCTCAATATTTTTTTATAATTCCAAAAATAACTTCCATGGAGTTTCAGGACTTACAGAGTTGTGTAGAATAGGTCTCTAATATTTTATCCTTTTCCAGCCCAGAATTCTAGCTGCCGGCATTCTCCCTCTTTGTGTAAACCTTGTAAAATAAGAGACAAAAGGCATAAGTATGGTGACATAACAAGTAATAACAGCCCATAATGCAATAAATATTAATATCAAATCAAGATGCAAAATGGACGTATCAATGCCACCTCCTTTCATTAATGCAGACACATCAAGCGTCTAACCACAGGTAAGCAGGCCATCACAAGTGCTACTCCAGACGTGACCACTGACACTCCTTCTACCAAGGATTGTCAGTCTAAGCATCCGAGGAATGCTTCAGCCCAAGAAGGGAACATGCCGAGGAGGAATCCTGGGCTAGTAATCGGCCAGGCTGGTGCCAAGGAGCACGTGACGCAAGATCCACCCTCCTCCACTATGTAAGTGTGACCTTCTCGTGGTGTTTAAAAAACTCATTTTCTTCTCATAAGTCGGTGAGTTTTTTCTTGGTTTAACTTGTAGGCATTCCCCTCCTTCTGACGTACTAGCACTGGAGGATTGGAAACGAACATGAGGCGGCTTCTACCCAACCACCTCCCCCTGAGGTGCCTCAAGGTTCTCCTCATCCGGAGTGCTCGACGACGCACTCTGAGGTCAAGAATATGATGCATCATTGAGTGAGGAGAGCATCACCGGTTAATCCCCTTTTTATTGACCATCAATTTGATGCACTCCGAATGGTGGATGCACATCGTGGCACATCATGTATGGGGCTTAAGGAGGTCGCTGATGTCCTGGTGAATGATCTACAAGTAAATAAATTTTTTCGTACAAAATTGAGTTCTTACTTAGCCAAGTAGCCCTTGACGTGTATGCTGAATTGATGTCAGCATTCACTGGATAAGGAGCAACTTCTCGAGAAATTTTTTGAGGTTTAGTTGTGAACGGGGAAGTCATCTGGAAAATGCGAAGTTCAGTAGCCCCCGAGCTATTGGCTGGGCAGCTACGCCCAGCCAGGGGATTGACATAATTCCTTCCCTGTTTTTATCGAACGTGTACTCGCGCATACGTACGACCATGTATCATATACATGGAGAGGCAACGGATGACTTCAGCGGCGTCATGTTCATCGGCAGTCAACCGACTGGGTCAAAATAGACAAACAACATCGTGTTCATCGGGAGCCAAGCGGCTAGGTCGGAATGTGTCATATTCATCGAGAGCCAACCTGCTTGGACGGAACAGCTGAAATGGGGCCATGTTCATTAGCTTGGGGTATTGCGTACCACAAAATGGACGAAATAGACTTCTCTTCGACCACCTACGGTCGAAGCAGGGTCCTATTCATTGGGAGGGGTCTGGCGTACCGCAAAATGGAGGAAATGGACTTATGTTCAACTGCCTAAGGTCGAAACCGGGTCCTGTTGATCGGGAGGGGTCTGACGTACCACAGAATGGACGAAATGAACTTCCCTCCAATCGCCTAAGGTTGAAACGGGTTATTGTACATTGGGAGGGGTGTGGTGTACCGCAAAATGGGACTCCACGGGCTATTGTTCAGCTACCGTCGACTTCATCGAGCCACCACCAACTACTATTCATCAACTCGACTTCCTCTAGCATCCACCGGCTACTATTCATCAAGCCTCCATGGGGTCCTATTCATCCACCCCCGACCGACTGGGGTGTGGCATACCGCGGCATGGCCTCCTCGGGGTCCTATTCATCCAGCGGCAACCGCCTACCACAGGGTCCTGTTCATCCAACCCCCACCGGCTGGGGTGAGGCGTACGAGTGGGCGGCAGCAAAGAGAACTATTCATCCATAGCCAACCAACCGGCTAGGTCAACTCACCATGTCTTGCGCAAGGGATCGATCGATGCAAGTCTCGACTCATTCTACGTATCATGCGCGCGACAGCAACGTGCACTGTTCATTGAGAGGCAACCCTGTTGGAAATATGCCCTAGAGGCAATAATATTATATTATTATATTTCCATATTCATAATTAAGTGTTTATATTTCATGCTATAACTGCCATGATCTTGGAATATGTGATTCAGTGGAAAACTCATATGCACGTGTGAAATGATAAATGAATAAAAGAAAGGTTCCTAGTCTCGCCTCTAAGACTAGCTCAACTGTTGTTGGTGCTCATTTTTTCCGGGTCTTAGGATATAGTTAAGTGTAACATAGTCCTAAATCAACATTGAGATTATGACGTTGGGAGAACGACCATATTGAATCGACCCAAACTTGTTTTTCATGAATTGAGATAATATTGTTTGTAATCAATTGTAATAACACAAAGTGTTAACATGTGGTTTGTCCGCTTGGACCATGAGAGTGTCATAGTCACTTATTACCACATGGTGGACTTTGGGGTTGCTCAAACATCACATGTAACACGGTGATCATAACAACAACATACAGGTTCATCAGAAAGTTTTACAAGGGACTAGATAGCTCGAGAGTGGGATTTTCTCCTCCAAACAATGGAGAGATGTTTTTAGGGCCCTCTTGGTGTGATGACATCCATCATTGTTTGGCCAGACACAGGTGACTACGTCATGGGAATGCCAGAACACTTCAACGAGAAAGAAGAACACAATCGGTAACGTGGATAACAATATAGTAAGCATGTGATGGCTCAGGAGGATAACAATGCATCCTAGGTTTCATGAAGTATCTTGAAGCAAAGGGAACATCACATAATAACCAAAGTTTCACTCGAATATCAATTGTGTTCTCATAGGGATCGATATGGACGTCCATGGTTCCGCTGTCGATCATTAAACGAAGGGGTTTCGTTCATGTCTATGAGTTACCGAACCTATGGGGTCACAAGCCTAAGTAAATCATGATCTTATGAGGTTAGTAGGATGGGAGTGATGAGAATATATTAGTGGAATTGTTTCATTAATATTCAGAATAGATTTGAGAGGATCCGGAAGCGTTTTGGGGTCACCATAAGGGTTTCGGTGAATATCGAGTAATATCGGGTATTACAGATAAATATATATAGGTGGAAAATGTTTCTAGCGATGTTAAATTATATATATAATGGTTTAAAGTATTTTGAACTATTTTATATTTAATTTAATATCAAGGGGCCTAAAAAGGCCAAGAGGTGGTAGGCAACTTGGGCCACAAAGGCCCAAGTGGGGAGGCGCCTCCTTCCCTAAGGAAGGAGGCCCAATTGGGGCAGGGGAGGAGTCCAACTCCTTCCCCCTTAGGCTGGCGCCCCAAGGAGGCTCTCCCTCCTTGGTGGAAGCCCTCGTCTTCCCCTCCAACCTATATGTATACTTACGCTATTGGCCACAATTGAACATACAAGTTTTGGAGCCTCCTCTAGTTCTTCTAGTTCTAGTTCTAGTTGGTCCTAGTTGACTAATTAGAGCTAGGCTAACCCTCTTGTCCTCATAATTAGAAGCCCAGTGTGGTTCTAATCTCCTCCTACTAATTCTCGAGCAATGATTAGCTCTACACGGTGAAGCGCTGCCGGATCCTGAAGGTTGCACGCTTGCAACCAAGTAGAGAGGTTGTGCTTTCGGTCTTCAGTTCGAGGGACTGTTCGTGGGCCGTACGAGGGATTGTTCATCGACTGTTCAAGGGACTCCAAGTACGATCTACATCTACATGTTATTCTTCCGCTGCAACTCGGTAACGATAACGATCATGATACCAACCCGTTATGCATCTTAATATTGATCTTGGGTGATCGTAGGCGCGATTTTTTATTTTCTACTACGTTTCCCAACAGTGGCATCATGTGAAGTTATATGAGTAGGTGCAGGTTGCGATCTAGATCACATGTGATTGTGAGGGTTGATGTTCTTGATATGCTTCCCTCGAGTGTTACTTCAGTTCAATTCATCATCGACATGGTGTTGCTTTTACAAGGCTCTGACAATCGATCGACTCTGGTTGTCGGCGATCTGCTAATAGTTCCTTGGGCTTCACCATACTTGAGAATAGTGAACCATTGCATACGAAAGAGGGTGCTGAAGATGGATGATCTTCTAGTGGGTGGCACATATTTGATGAAGTTTAGTGTGGGGCTAGACATTTTTTAATTAAGTCTCTTGTTTCACACATCCCGAAGCTTAATCTAGCATCAAGAATCATCGCCTAAATTGTGGACGTTGGTAGCTAGTATTATTTGTTAAAACTAGTTAACTGCATAACTAAAATGTTGCTAAAACTGATTGGAGGACGTCTAACTTGGTTTTGCAAGGTATGCATATGATGTGGTATAGCCTTCATCATGATAATGAGTTTATGTATGAGATGGTTATATGTCGTAATGTTAAATGGCCTGCGCGTCATGGCACGATGGCCGGAGCCACGAGATTTCCATGTTAATGTAAATATTGTAGAGATAGCCTACATGTTAAGGGTGATGATGGAAACCGTACATAGAGGACTCCGACGTGGAAAAGGTGTACTTGGCACGGGACGAGGAGCTATAACTTCATGCCACAACGGAATTTTTGAATATGGTGCCACAATAACGTTTTCTGAAATAGTCGTCACGACAACATTTTATAAAATCGCTGCCACAACAACATATTTGAAACGGGTACCACGACAATGAAATATTGGTTGTCACAAGTCTTCAACTAGAGATTGAAGATGATCACGGAGATTCCCGGCGCCCAGGGCTATACCATATTGGGTGTCCTGGACTAGGGGGTACCAACCTAGTTGGCCCACAGTCCCTGGGCCAAACTTATGGGCCACCATTCACACAAGGAAGGACACTAAAAGCCTCGTACCTCGACATGGTCAAGATAACCTGTGTTGAAGACTTGACGTGTACTCCAAGGACAGCTTTGACCACCACCATGTTCATCTTTAGATAAGCAACCGACCATGTAACCCTAGGTACCCCCTAGTGTGTATATAAGCTGGGAGGTTGAGCCTGTAGAAGGGTTAGAATACCACTTATAATCTCGAGGTAGATCATGCTTGTACTTGGTACGCAATCATCACTACAATCAATGTAGGACGTAGGGTATTACCTCTTCGAGAGGGCCCGAACCTATGTAAATATTGTCTTCTTTGTCCCCTGTTACCCATTGATCCAAGATCCATAGCTCGGGACCCCCTACCACGAGGTCTGCTGGTTTTAGTATCGACATTGGTGCTTTCATTGAGAGTTCTGCTGCGTGATAAAGAAAAGATCGATGGCTCATTTGTAGATATACTGCAATGCTGGTCGCAGCGGCATCTTCGTGCCCAACAAGCTCTTCGTGTTCGGTAGCATGGTTCTATGCATTGACTCAGTGGGCCATCTAGTGCCTGTCAAGAACTATGTCTCATATCAAGTCATCACCTTTGAGAGCTTCGAATACACCGCGGATTCGCGCGGTGAGCTCATCCTCTCAGGCTGGGCGCCAGGATGGATCGAGGACTCCTCGGCCATCATGGGCTCGACCCCGGAGTCAATCTCCGCTCTGGACCTCTGACTAGATTCCTTGGAAACTCCAGTCCATGTGGAGGAACCGATCACCCCCGTCTCAGGTGACCTCATCCCGGCATCCCAAATCCAAACTTGGACCCTACGTCAAGTTCGAATCTGGCTTCTTTTGCTGGCAGTCCGAAATCGACCCTGACCCATCACTACAAAAAAAAGACACATCCGTGACATTTTGGCCCAAATGAAAAGTTTTTCTGTCATGCTTATGACACTTCTATGATGATAATTGTGACAAAACAACGTATCATCATCGATGCGGTGGGATCCTACTTCTATGACAAAAAATCATGACAAAAAATGGCTTTTTTCCTGGGTGGGCCAAGGACGCACCTGCATAACATTCTTTTGGCCGGCCATGACGGAAAAAATCGTGGTAGAAGCGAGGGCGAGTAAAATTTTGGGGAGTTCCCGGTTACGGTGGGTGGTCGGGGCCGAGCGATGCACCGTGGTTTGTGCATTTCTGTCATGTACACGTGTGTGTGCGAGGCAATGGCTAACTGAACCCGAGTGAGGGCACTAGTTACGTTATTGAACCCGAGAGATCGATCCCTTGGATGTTAACTGAACCCGAGCGATTCATTCGTTGCTGACTGAACCCGAGCGATTCCTTCGCTATTGCTGCTAACCAAACCCGAGCGACCGATCAGTGTTGTTGCTTACTAAAGTTGATCGAGCCCCCGTGTGAGACGTAGCCAGCAGGTGTTGGGTTGCCTCTCGATGAACAGTGACTGTTGCTACCGTGCGCGCGGTACATAGAACGAGTCGAGACGTGGTGAGTCGAGCCAGTTGGTTGGCTATGGATGAACAGTTCCCAGTGGGGGTTGGATGAACAGGACCCCATGGTAGTAGGCCGTTACTGCTGGATGAACAGGACCCAGATGAGGCCGCCGCACCCCAGCCGGTTGGGGGTGGATGAACAGGACCCCATGGAGGCTCTATGAATAGTAGCTGGTGGAGGCTGTAGGACGATGGTGGATGAACAATGTGAAGGAAATATGCCCTAGAGGAAATAATAAAGTTGTTATTTTATATTTCCTTATATCATGATAAATGTTTATTTTTCATGCTAGAATTGTATTAACCGGAAACTTGATACATGTGTGAATACATAGACAAAAACACTGTGTCCCTAGTATGCCTCTACTTGACTAGCTCGTTAACCAAAGACGGTTAAGTTTCCTAGCATAGGCATGTGTTGTCATTTGATGAATGGGATCACATCATTAGGAGAATGATGTGATGGACAAGACCCATCTGTTTGCTTAGCGTAATGATCATTCAGTTTTATTGCTACTGCTTTCTTCATGTCATATATATATTCCTCCGACTATGAGATTATGCAACTCCCGGACACTGGAGGAATACCTTGTGTGCTATCAAACGTCACAACGTAACTAGGTGATTATAAATATGCTCTATAGGTATCTTAGCGGAGGTGTTTGTTGGGTTGGCATAGATCGAGATTAGAATTTGTCACTTCGAGTACCGGAGAGGTATCTCTGGGCCCTCTCGATAATGCACATCATATAAAGCCTTGCAAGCAATGTGACTAATGAGTTAGTTGCACGATGATGCATTATGGAACGAGTAAAGAGACTTTCCGGTAATGAGATTGAACTAGGTATGGAGATACCGACGATCGAATCTCGGGCAAGTAACATATCGATGACAAAGGGAATAACGTATGTTGACATAGTGGTTCGACCGATAAAGATCTTCATAGAATATGTGGGAACCAATATGAGCATCTAGGTTCCGCTATTGGTTATTGACAGGAGAGGTGTCTCGGTCATGTCTACATAGTTCTCAAACCTGTAGGGTCCGCACGCTTAACGTTCGATGATGATATGTATTATATGAGTTATGTGTTTTGGTGACCGAAGATTGTTCGAAGTCCCAAATGACATCACGGACATGACGAGGAGTCTCAAAAAGGTCGATAGGTAAAGATTGATATATTGGAAGGTAGTATTCGGACATCGGAAGGGTTCCGGAGTGTATCAGGTGCATACCAGAGTACCAAAGGGGTTACCGGAACCCCCGGGGAAAGGTATGGACCATATGGGCCATAGGAGGGAGGCTAACCAGCCCACAAGGGGCTGGTGCGCCCCCCCACAAGGAAGGAGGCCGAATTGGACTAGGGAAGGGGGCGCCACCCCCCTTTCCTTCTCCTATTCCCTCTCCTTCCCCCTTTCCCCCTCCATTAGAAGGAGGGGGTGAATAGGACTAGGAGTCCTAGTAGGACTCCCCCCATGGGGTGCGCCCTAGGCCAGCCTCCTCCCCTCTACCTCCTTTATATACGGGGGCGGGGGGCACCTCTAGGCACATCAATTGTTCTTAGCCGTGTGCGGTGCCCCCTCCGCCGTTTACTCCTCCAGGCATATTGTCGTAGTGCTTAGGCGAAGCCCTGCGTGGATCACATCACCATCACCGTCACCACACCATCGTGTTTATGGAACTCATCTACTCCTTCAACCCTCTACTGTATCAGGAGCTCGAGGGACGTCATCGTGTTGAGCATGTGCAGGACTTGGAGGTGCCGTACATTCGGTGCTTGGTCGGTTGAATCGAGAAGACGTTCGACTACATCGACCGTGCTAAGCTAACGCTTCTGCTTTCAGTCTACGAGGGTACATGGATACATTCTTCCTGTCTCGTTGCTATGCATCTCCAAGATAGATCTTGCGTGAGCGTAGGAATTCTTTTTGAAATTGCATGCTGTGTTTCCCAACAGTGGCGTCCGAGCCAGGTTAATGCGTAGATGATATGAATGAGTAGAACACAAAGAGTTGTGGGCGGTGATCGTCATACTGCTTACCACCAATGTCTTATTTTGATTCGGCAGTATTGTTGGATGAAGCGGCCCGGACCAACCTTACATGACCACGTTCATGAGACTGGTTCTACCGACAGACTTGCAACTAGTTTTGCATAAAGGTGGCTGGCGGGTGTCTGTTTCTCCAACTTTAGTTGAATCGAATTTGACTGTGGCCGGTCCTTGTGAAGGTTAAAACAGCAAACTTGATAAATCACCGTTGTGGATTTTGTGCCGTAGGTAAGTAAGGTTCTTGCTAGAAGCCCGTAGCAGCCACGTAAAACTTGTAACAACAAAGTAGAGGACGTCTAACTTGTTTTTGTAGGCATGTTGTGATGTGATATGGTCAAGACATGATGTGATATACATTGTTGTATGAGATGATCATGTTTTGTAAAAGTTATTGGCAACTGGCAGGAGCCATACGGTTGTCGCTTTATTGTATGAAATACAAACGCCATGTAATTGCTTTACTTTATCACTAAGCGATAGTGATAGTCATAGAAGCAATAGTTGGCGAGACGACCACGACGCTACGATGGAGATCAAGGTGTCAAGCCGGTGACGATGGAGATCATGACGTTGCTTTGGTGATGGAGATCAAAATCACAAGATGATGATGGCCATATAATGTCACATATTTTGATTGCATGTGATGTTTCTTTTTTTGCATCCTATTTTGCTTAGTACGGCGGTAGCATTATTAGATGATCCCTTAACTAAATTTCAAGGTATAAGTGTTCTCCCCGAGTATGCACCATTGCGAAAGTTCTTCGTGCTGAGACACCACGTGATGATCGGGTGTGATAAGCTCTACGTTCAAATACAATGGGTGCAAGCCAGTTTTGCACATCCAGAATACTCGGGTTAAACTTGACGAGCCTAGCATGTACATACATGGCCTCGGAACACTGGAGACCGAAAGGTCAAACGTGAATCATATAGTAGATATGATCAACATAGAGATGTTCACCATTGATGACTACTCAATCTCACGTGATGATCGGACATGGTTTAGTTGATTTCGATCACGTATCATTTATATGACTTGAGGGATGTCAATCTAAGTGGGAGTTCTTAAGTAATATGATTAATTGAACTTTAATTTATCATGAACTTAGTCCTGATAGTATTTGGAAATTATGTTGTAGATCAATAGCTTGCATTGTAGACCCCCTATGTTTTTGATATGTTCCTAGATAAAACTAAGTTGAAAGATGATAGTAGCAATGATGCGGACTGGGTCGATGATCTGAGGATTATCCTCATTGTTGCACAGAAGAATAATGTCTGTAATGCACCGCTAGGTGACAAACCTATTGCAGGAGCAGATATAGACGTTATGAACGTTTGGCATGCTCGATATGACGACTACTTGATCGTTTTGTGCACCATGCTTTACGGCTTAGAACTGGGACTTCAAAAACATTTTGAACCCCACAGAGCATATGAGATGTTCCAAGAGCTGAAATTGGTATTTCAGGCTCATGCCCGTGTCGAGAGGCATGAGACCTCTGACAAGTACTTCACTTACAAGATGGAGGAGAATAGCTCAACCAATGAGCATGTGGTCAGAATGTATGAGACTACAATCGCTTGAATCAAGTG
Organism: Triticum dicoccoides; assembly: GCF_002162155.2. Classification (NCBI taxonomy): domain Eukaryota; kingdom Viridiplantae; phylum Streptophyta; class Magnoliopsida; order Poales; family Poaceae; genus Triticum; species Triticum dicoccoides. The sequence continues at coordinate 390,561,780 of NC_041387.1, read as the reverse complement.
AGAGTTAATCTTCTAGATAAGATAGTGATTGACAAAGTTCTCTAGTCACTATCACCAAGTTACTGGAACTTCGTGATGAACTATAATATGCAAGGGATGACGAAAACAATTCCCGAGCTCTTCGTGATGCTGAAATCGACGAAGGTAGAAATCAAGAAAAAACATCAAGTGTTGATGATTAAACAAGACCACTAGTTTCAAGAAAAGGGCAAAGTGAAAGAAAGGGAACTTCAAGAAGAATGGAAAGCAAGTTGTCACTCCCGTGAAGAAGCCCAAAGCTGGACCTAAGCCTGAAACTGAGTGAAATGGTCACTCGAAGCAGAACTACCCCAAATATTTGGCGGATAAGAAGGATGGCAAAGTGAACAAAGGTATATTTGATATACATGTTATTGAAGTGTACCTTACTAGTGCTCATAGTGGCCCCTTGATATTTGATACCTGTTTGGTTGCTAAGATTAGTAACTCAAAACAGGAGTTGAAGAATAAATAGAGACTAGTTGAGGGTGAAGTGACAATGTGTGTTGGAAGTGGTTCCAAGATTGATATGATTATCATAGCACACTCCCTATACTTTCAAGATTAGTGTTGTAAATAAATATTATTTGATGTTTGCGTTGAGCATGAATATGATTAGATCATGTTTATTGCAATATGTTTATTCATTTAAGAGGGAGAATAATTGTTATTCTATTTACATGAATAAAACCTTCTATGGTCATACACCCAATGTTAATGGTTTATTGAATCTTGATCATAGTGATACACATATTCATAATATTGATGCCAAAAGATGCAAAGTTGATAATGATAGTGCAACATACTTGTGGCACTGTTGTTTAGGTCATATTGGCGTAAAGCGCATGAAGAAACTCCATGCAGATGGACTTTTTGAATCACTTGATTATGGATCATTTGATACTTGCGAACCATGCCTCATGGGCAAGATGACTAAAACTCCGTTCTCCAAAACAATGGAGCGAGCCAATGACTTATTGGAAATAATACATACTGATGCATGCGGTCCAATGAGTGTTGAGGCTCACAGTGGGTATCGTTATTTTCTGACCTTCTGACTTTCTGACCTTCACAGATGATTTGAGCAGATACGGGTATATCTACTTAATGAAACACAAGTCTAAAACATTTGAAAAGTTCAAAGAATTTTAGAGTGAAGTGGAGAACCATCGTAACAAGAAAATAAAGTTTCTACGATCTGATCGCAGAGGTGAATATTTGAGTTACGAGTTTGGCCTTCATTTAAAACAATGTGGAATAGTTTCACAACTCACGCCACCTGGAACACCACAGCGTAATGGTGTGTCTGAATGTCGTAACTGTACTTTATTAGATATGGTGCGATCTATGATATCTCTTACCGATTTACCACTATTATTTTGGGGTTATGCATTAAAGACAGCTGCATTCGCGTTAAATAGGGCATCGTCAAAATCCATTGAGACGACACCGTATGAACTGTGGTTTGGCAATAAACCTAAGCTGTCATTTCTTAAAGTTTGGGGATGCGATGCTTATGTCAAAAGGCTTCAGCCTGATAAGCTCGAACCCTAAATGGAGAAGTGCATCTTCATAGGATACCATAAGGAAACAATTGGCTACACCTTCTACCACAGATCTGAAGGCAAGATTTTTCTTGCCAAGAATGGAACCTTTCTAGAGAAGGAGTTTCTATCAAAAGAAGTGAGTGAGAGGAAAGTAGAACTTGATGAGGTAACTGTACCTTCTCTAAATTTGGAAACTAGCTCATCCGGGAAATCTGTTCACGTGATGTCTACACCAACTGGAGAGGAAGCTAATGATAATGATCATGAAACTTCAGATCAAGTTGCTACAGAACCTCGTAGGTCAACCAGAGCATGATCCGCACTAGAGTGGTAGGGTAATCCTGTTCTGGAAGTCATGTTACTTGACCATGACGAACCTACAAACTATGAAGAAGCTATGATGAGCCCAGATTCCGACAGATGGCTTGAGGCCATGAAATCTGAGATAGGATCCATGTATGAGAACAAAGTGTGGGCTTTGGTAGACTTGCCCGATAATCGGCAAGCCATTAAGAATAAATGGATCTTCAAGAGGAAGACGGACGCTAATGGGTGTGTTACTACCTACAAAGCTCAACTAGTCGCAAAAAGGTTTTTGGCAAGTTCAAGGTGTTGACTACAATGAGATTTTATCAACCGTAGCGATGCTTAAGTACATCTAAATCATGTTATCAATTGCCATATTTTATGAAATCTAGCAAATGGATGTCAAAACTGCATTCCTTAAATGGATATCTTTAAAGAAGAGTTGTATATGATGCAACTAGAAGGTTTTGTTGATCCTAAAGGTGCTAACAAAGTGTGCAAGCTCCAACGATCCATTTATGGACTGGTGCAAGTATCTCAGAATTGGAATATACGCTTTGATGAGGTGATCAAAGCATATGGTTTTATACAGACTTTTGGAGAAGCCTGTATTTACAAGAAAGTGAGTGGGAGCACTACAGCCTTTCTGATAAGTATATGTGAATGGCATATTGTTGATCGAAAATGATATAGAATTTTCTAGAATTCATAAAGGAGAGTCTGAAAGGACTTTTTCAAAGAAAGACCTTACTGAAGCTACTTACATATTGGGCATCAAGATCTATAGAGATAGATCAAGATGCTTGATAAGATTTTTTTCAATGAGTACATATCTTGACAAGATTTTGAAGTAGTTCAAAATGGAACAGTCAAAGAAGGAGTTCTTGCCTGTGTGTTGCAAGGTGTAAAATTGAGTAAGACTCAAAACCCGACCACAATAGAGAATAGAAAGAGAATGAACTCATTCCCTATGCCTCAGCCATAGGTTCTATAAAGTATGATATGTTGTGTACTAGACCTATTATGTACCTTACCATGAGTTTGGCAAGGGGGTACGATAGTGATCCAGGAGTGGATCATTGGACAGCGGTCAAAGTTATCCTTAGTTACCTAAGAGGACTAAGGAAATATTTCTCTGTTATGGAGGTGACAAAGAGTTCGTCATAAAGAGTTACGTCGATGCAAGATTTTACACCAATCCGGATGACTCTGAATCTCAATCTGGATACATATTGAAAGTGGGAGCAATTACCTAGATTAGCTCCATGCAGAGCATTGTAGACATACAAAATTTGCAAAATACATACGACTCTAAATATGGCAGACCCGTTTACTAAACTTCTCTCACAAGCAAAACATGGTCACACCTTAGTACTCTTTAGGTGTTAATCACATAGCAATGTGAACTAGATTATTGACTCTACTAAACTCTTTGGTTGTTGATCACATGGGATGTGAACTATCGGTGTTAATCACATACAGATGTGAACTATTGGTGTTAAATCACATGGCGATGTGAACTAGATTATTGACTCTAGTGCAAGTGGGAGACTGAAGGAAATATGCCCTAGAGGCAATAATAAAGTTGTTATTTTATATTTTCTTATATCATGATAAATGTTTATTATTTATGCTAGAATTGTTTTAACCGGAAACTTGATACATGTGTGAATACATAGACAAAAACACTGTGTCCCTAGTATGCATCTAGTTGACTAGCTCGTTAATCAAAGATGGTTAAGTTTTCTAGCCATAGACATGTGTTGTCATGATGAACGGGATCACATCATTAGGAGAATGATGTGATGGACAAGACCCATCCGTTAGCTTGGCATAACGATCGTTCAGTTTTATTGCTACTGCTTTCTTCATGTCATATATATATTCCTCTGACTATGAGATTATGCAACTCTCGGACACCGAAGGAATACCTTGTGTGCTAACAAATGTCACAACGTAACGGGTGATTAAAAAGATGCTCTATAGGTATCTCCGAAGGTGTTTGTTGGGTTGGCATAGATCGAGATTAGGATTTGTCACTTCGAGTACCAGAGAGGTATCTCTGGGCCCTCTCAGTAATGCACATCATATGAAGCCTTGCAATCAATGTGACTAATGAGTTAGTTGCAGGATGATGCATTACATAATGAGTAAAGAGACTTGCCGGTAACAAGATTTAACTAGGTATGGAGATACTGATGATCGAATCTCAGGCAAGTAACATACCGATGACAAAGGGTATAACGTATGTTGAGATAGCGGTTCGACCGATAAAGATCTTCGTAGAATATGTGGGAACCAATATGAGCATCCAGGTTCCGCTATTGGTTATTGACCGGAGAGGTGTCGTGGTCCTGTCTACATAGTTCTCGAACCCGTAGGGTCCGGACGCTTAACGTTCGATGACGATATGTATTATATGAGTTATGTGTTTTGGTGACCGAAGGTTGTTCGGAGTACCAGATGAGATCACAGATATGACGAGGAGTCTTGAAATGGTCAAGAGGTAAAGATTGATATATTGAAAGGTAGTATTCAGACACCGGAAGGGTTCCGAAGTGTATCGGGTACATACCGGAGTACCGGAGGGGTTAATGGAACCCCCCGGGGAAAGATATGGGCCATATGGGCCATAGGAGGGAGCTAACCAGCCGACAAGGGGCTGGAGCACCCCCCACAAGGGAGGAGGCCGAATTACACTAGGGAAGGGGGCGCGACCCCCCTTTCCTTCTCCTACTTCCTCTCCTTCCCCCTCTCCCCCTCCATTAGAAGCAAGGGGGGCTGAATAGGACTAGGAATCCTAGTAGGACTCCCCCCATGGGCCGTGTCCTAGCACTACAAAAAAAAGACACATCCGTGACATTTTGGGCCGAACGAAATTTTTTCTGTCATACTTATCACACTTCTATGACGATAATTGTGACAAAACCCGGTATCATCATAGATGTGGTGGGCTCCTACTTCTATGACAAAAAATCATGACAGAAAATGGGCTTTTCGTCCTAGCGGGCCGGAGACGCAGCTGCATGACATTCTTTGGGCCGTCCATGACGGAAAAAACCGTGATAGAAGCGAGGGTGAGGAAAATATCGGGGTGTTCCCGGTTACGGTGGGTGGTCGGGGCTGAGCAATGCACGGAGGTTTGCACGTTTCTCTCGTACACCCACGCGCGTCGGTGCGAGGCGTTGGGCTCTAATTGAACCCGAGCGAGGCATTTGCCTACTGAACCCGAGCGATTGCACTGCAGGCTACGCATTACTGAACTCGAGCGATCGATTGATGGCTGTTAACTGAACCCGATGGAGCGATTCCTTCACTACTGCTGCTAACTGAAGCCGATCGATGCTGCCTCTGGATGAACAGTGAGCATTGCTGGGGGGTTTGGATGAACAGTGAGCGGTGGGGGTGGATGAACAGGACCCATGGTGTTGCCTCTGGATGAACAGGACCCCGATCGATCGAGCCGGTTGGGGCTGGATGAACAGGACAACATGGAGGGCTGGATGAACAGGACGACCCCGTGGAGGGCTGGATGAATAGTAGAAGGTGGAGGGGTGATTGAACAGTAGCCCATGGAGGGGTGGTTGAACAGGAGCCCGTGGAGAGGGCTGGTTGAACAGTAGCCGGTGGAGTAGCACGCGGTGGAGGCTGGATGAACAGGAGCCCGTGGATGAATAGTCACAGGTGGAGGCTGGAGGAGGTCGATGGTGGATGAACAGTAGCCCGTGGAGGCTGGAGGAGGTCGACGGTGGAGATGAACAGTATCTCGTGGAGCCTTATTTTGCGGTACGCCACACCCCTCTCGATGAACAGGACCCCCGTTTCGACCGTAGCGCTCCAACACAAGTTCATTTCCTCTGTTTTGCGGTACGCCGCACCCCTCCCGATCAACAGGACCCCGTTTCAACCATAGGAGGTCCAACACAAGTCCGTTTCCTCCGTTTTGCGGTACGCCGGACCCCTCCTGATGAACATGATCCCGTTTCGAACATGGCCGGTCGAACACAAGGCCGTTTCCTCCGTTTTGCGGCATGTCAGGCCTCGTTTCCATCCTCTGTTCCATCCAAGCCCTCCCAATGAACACGACGATGCATTCCGTTCCGACCCAGCTGGTTGGCTCCCCATGAACACGACGACGATGTAGTTTCTTCGTTCCGACCCAGCCATGTACATGAGCCCTGGCTGTACGTATGCGCGAGTAGGTGTTCGAGACCCTGCTTGTATGTATGTACATGGCCGTATTTACTTTCTTGCACCCTGGCTGCTGTACGTATGTGTACATGCTACGTGCGCGCCTCTACTAGGACGCGCCTCTACTATGACACGTGCGCGCCTCTACATCGACCAGTATATACGTACATGTTCGCGACCATAATGACAATGCTACGTACGCTTCGACCAGGTGGGTCCCGACTATCAGGCACTTCCTTGCGTGCGAAGATGTAGCTGGTGGGTCCCAGCAGTCAGGGGGGCGAATCGTTTTTTTCCCGGACACACTTCCTTGCATGCGAAGATGTAGCTAGTGGGTCCCAACAGTTAGGGGGGAACGTTTTTTTTTTGCAAAATACGGTGGCCCGTCCGGTGGGTCCCCGCTGTCAGGTTTAGGAATAATTATTTTGCGCGTAATAAGGAGGCACTTCCTTGTGGTCGTCGTGGACCTATCTGTCAGCCTCTCCACGTACAGTACTCTTCCGATGGAAGCCGTTCCTTGACCATGTTGACCACGCCATGCCGAGAGCACCAGGGCGGTGGACGATGGCGAGGCCTAGGAAGGGAACGACGCAGAGCCGGGGAAGGCGCGGCAGCGGAAGCCCGCGCGGAGAGGAGTACGAGGTTTCACTTGTTCGGCTGCGGTGTGAGGCTGCCGTCGCCGCAGGGCCTGGCCAGCGGTGGGAATAGTAGGGGGCGGTGAGGCGTCCGCGGCAGCATAGCCGGCCACGGGAGGCAGGAGCATGCGGCACGACTGACGCTGCTTTGGGCGGTTGGAGCAAGAAGACCAGAGGTTGAAGAAGCACTACGGCCGTTGGATGGACATCGTACGGTCACTGGAGCTAGAATCGTTCATATTGACTAAGTTGACAAAGCCCTCCATCCCCGTCAACTTAGTAGGCCCACAAGTCAGCCTCCCACTAAGGAGGGTCCCAGCTAGCAGGGGGAGTATTCATTTTTTTTGTGCGTAATAAGGAGGCACTTCCGATGGGTCCGAGTTGACAGCGGGGGGAATGTTTTCTTCATGAAATACGGTGGCCCGTCCGGTGGGTCCCAACAGTCAGCGGGGAAACATTTTTTCATGAAATACAGTGGCCCGTCCGATGGGTCCCTGCTGACAGGTGGAGGAATAATTATTTTGCGCGTAATAAGGAGGGACTTCCTTGCGGCTGCCGTGGACCCAGCTGTCAGCCTCTCCACGTACAGTACTCTTCCGATCGAAGTCGGTCATTGACCACATTGACCACGCCGCGCCGAGAGCACCACGGCGGTGGACGACGGCGAGGCCTAGGAAGGGGACAACACGGAGCCGGGGAAGATGTGTCAGTGGATTCCCAAGCGGAGAGGAGTATGAGGGTTCACTGGTACAGCTGCGGTGTGAGGCTACCGTCGCCGCAGAATAACAGAGGGTGTGGGTGAGTGGAGGGATGGCCTGGCCAGCGGTGGGAGTAGTAGGGGGCGGTGAGGCCTCCCCGGTAGCATAGCCGACCACGGGAGGCAGGAGCAGGCGGCACGGCCGGCGCTGCTTTGGGCGGCTGGAGCAAGAAGACCAGAGGTTGAAGAAGCACTACGACCGTTGGATGGACATCGTACGGTCACTGTAGCTAGAATAGTTTATATTGACTAAGTTGACAAAGCCCTTGGTACGCGTCAACTTAGTAGGCCCACGGGTCAGCCTCCGAAACGGTGCGCCCCAGATGTCAGGGGGAGGAATCATTTTTTGGGCGGCCGAAGCTAGAATATCCGAGATTGAAGAAGAAGCACGACATCCGTTGGATACACATCCAACGGCCACTGCTGCTAGAATCGCGCATTGACTATAATAAGTTGACAAAGCCTTGCATACGCGTCAACTTTTTTTAGTGGACGCGTGAACTTACTAGGCCCACAAGTGTTTGGCAAAGAACTTATAGCCCATTTGTGATTTGTAAGAATGTACAACCCATTTTTGAATTCTAATGGAATTTACTACAGCCAATTTACAGTTTGTTAAAAGTACATCCCATTTTCTAGCTAGGACAACGATTAATAATTTCAACCAACCATTCAAGATAGAATTCAATAAAATTTCCCACATTTTGATTGGATCTGAAATATGTTTGTCTCGAAATTTCTAGTCAGATTAAATATAAATTTGTATTACGTAAAAATCCAATGAAACATTGCGCGCGCAACGATTAAAAATTAAGATTTTCAAAATCCATAAATAATAATTTATAAACTAATTTTGTGTTTGGTGCATTTTTTATAGTTACTGCCTAGTTTTTATAATTACATCCCATTTATTATTTTCTAAAGCCCATTTTCCTGTTAAGCCTAATGCATCCCTCCTAGGAAAGATTTGCAGCCCAGCGGGGTGGAGAATAACAAGTTGACCTTTGATACGTCTCCAACGTATCTATAATTTTTCATTGTTCCATGCTATTATATTACCCCTTTTGGATGTTTATGGGCTTTATTTTACACATTTATATCATTTTTGGGACTAACCTACTAATCGAAGGCCCAGCCCGTATTGCTGTTTTTTTTCCTATTTCGGTATTTCGAGGAAAAGGAATATCAAACGGAGTCCAAACGGAATGAAACCTTCGGGAGCGTGATTTTTGGAATGAACGTGATCCAGAGAGCTTGGAGTGCAAGTCAAGAAGCAGCCGAGGGCTCCACGAGATAGGAGGCCGCCCCCCCCCTGCAGGGCGCCCCCTGTCTCGTGGGCCCCTCGGGCGGCCACCGACGTACTTCTTCCTCCTATATATACCTACGTACCCCGAAAACATCCGGGGGCACCACGAAACACAATTTCCATCACCGTAACCTTCTGTATCCGCGAGATCCCATCTTGGAGCCTTTGCCAACACTCTGCCGGAGGGGGAATCGACCACGGAGGGCTTCTACATCAACATCCTTGCCCCTCCGATGAGTTGTGAGTAGTTTACCACAGACCTATGGGTCCATAGTTATTAGCTAGATGGCTTCTTCTCTCTTTTTGGATCTCAATACAATTCTCCCCCTCTCTTGTGGAGATCTATTCGATGTAAACTCTTTTTGTGGTGTGTTTGTCGAGATCTGATGAATTGTGGGTTTATGATCAAGTTTATCTATGAATAATATTTGAATCTTCTCTGAATTCTTTTATGTATGATTGAGTTATCTTTGCAAGTCTCTTCGAATTATCAGTTTGGTTTGGCCTACTAGATTGGTCTTTCTTGCCATGGGAGAAGTGCTTAGCTTTGGGTTCAATCTTGCAGTGTCCTTACCCAGTGACAGAAAGGGTTGCAAGGCATGTATTGTATTGTTGCCATCAAGGATAACAAGATGGGGTTTATATCATATTGCATGAGTTTATCCCTCTACATCATGTCATCTTGCTTAATGCGTTACTCTGTTCTTATGAACTTAATACTCTAGATGCATGCTGGATAGCGGTTGATTTATGGAGTAATAGTAGTAGATGCAGACAGGAGTCGGTCTACTTGTTATGGATGTGATGCCTATATACATGATCATGCCTAGATAATCTCATAACTATGCGCTTTTCTATCAATTGCTCGACAGTAATTTGTTCACCCACCGTAATACTTATGCTATCTTGAGAGAAGCCACTAGTGAAACCTATGGCCCCCGGGACTATCTCTTTATCATATTTGCTTTCAATCTACTTTTATTTGCATCTTTACTTTTTGCATCTATATTGTAAAATACCAAAAATATATTTATCTTATCATACTATCTTTATTAGATCTCACTTTCGCAAGTGGCTGTGAAGGGATTGACAACCCCTTTATTGCGTTGGTTGCGAGTTCTCAGTTTTTTTGTGTAGGTGCGTGGGACTTTTGAGGAGCCTCCTACTGGATTGATACATTGGTTCTCAAAACTGAGGGAAATACTTACGCTACACTTGCTGCATCACCCTCTCCTCTTCGAGGAAAACCAACGCAAGCTCAAGACGTAGCAAGAAGGATTTCTGGCGCCGTTGCCGGGAGGTCTTCGCCCAAGTCAAGATATACCAAATACCCATCACAAACCCATATCCCTCGCATTTACATTATTTTCCATTTGCCTCCCATTTTCCTCTCCCCCACTTCACCCTTGCTGTTTTATTCGCCCTCTCTTTCCCAATCTCCTCCTCTCTTTTCACTTGCCTTTTTCTGTTTGCTTGTATGTTGGATTACTTGTTGCCATGGCCCAAGATAATACCAATTTGTGTGATTTCTCGAATACCAATAATAATGATTTCTTTAGTACTCCGATTGCTCCTCTTAATGATGTTGAGTCTTGTGAAATCAATACTATTTTGCTGAATCTTGTTATGAAAGATCAATTCGCCGGCCTTCCTAGTGAAGATGCCGCTACTCATCTAAACAACATTGTTGATTTGTGTGATATGCAAAAGAAGAAAGATACGGATAACAATATTGTCAAATTGAAGTTATTTCCATTTTCAATTAGAGATCGTGCTAAAGTTTGGTTTTCGTCTTTGCCTAAAAATAGTATTGATTCTTGGAACAAGTGCAAATATGCTTTTATCTCTAAGTATTTTCCTCCCGCTAAGATTATCACTCTTAGGAACGATATTATGAATTTTAAACAACTTGATCATGAGCATGTTGCCCAATCTTGGGAAAGAATGAAATTGATGCTTCGCAATTGCCCTACTCATGGTTTGAATTTATGGATGATCATACAAAATTTGTATGCCGGTTTGAACTTTGCTTCTAGAAATCTCTTAGATTCGGCCGCGGGAGGCACGTTTATGGAAATTACATTAGGAGATGCTATAAAACTACTTGATAATATTATGGCTAATTATTCGCAACGGCACACCGAAAAATCTTCTAGTAAAAAAGTGCATGCTATAGAAGAAATCAATGTTTTGAGTAAAAAAGATCTTCTACTTATGAAGATGTTTGCTACTAAAAATACTCCTCTTGATCCCAATGATATGCCTTTGTCTTCTTTGATTGAGAATAATAATGAATCTATGGATGTGAATTTTGTTGGTAGGAATAGTTTTGGAAACAATGCTTATAGAGGAAATTTTAATGCTAGACCGTTCCCTAGTAATTCCTCTAATAATTATGGAAATTCCTACAATAGTTCTTATGGTAATTTTAGTAAGATGCCCTCTGATTTTCAGAATAGTGTGAAAGAATTTATGATTTATAAAAAGAATTTTAATGCTTTGCTTGAAGAAAAATTGCTTAAAGTTGATGATTTGGCTAGGAACGTTGATAGACTTTCGCTTGATGTTGATTCTCTTAAACTTAGATCTTCTCCTCCTAAGCATGATATCAATGAGTCTCTCAAAGTAATGAGAATTTCCATTGACGAGTGGAAGGAGAGAATCGCTAGATTACGTGCTAAAAGAGATAGCTTTATAAAAGCGTGTTCTTCTAGTTTCCATGAAAATAATGATGAGGATCTTAAAGTTATCGATGCGTCTCCTATTAGATCTATGTTTTGCAATATGAATTTTGATGATTATGGGACTGATGATGAATCAACTTTGCCTAGAAGGCGTCCCAAGAATTCGGAGTCTTTAGATCTTAATGCTAAATTTGGTAAAAGTGAGATTGGAGAATCCTCAACTTCTAATAATATTGAACCTACTATTTCGGATTTCAAGGAATTTGATTATGATAATTGCTCTTTAAAAGGTTGTATTTCCTTGTTGCAATCCGTTGTTAATTCTCCTCATGCTTATAGTCAAAACAAAGCTTTTACCAAACATATTGTTGATGCCTTGATGCAATCTTATGATGAAAAACTTAATTTGGAAGTTTCTATACCTAGAAAACTTAATGATGAGTGGGAACCTACTATAAAGATTAGAATTAAAGATTATGAGTGTTTTTCTTTGTGTGATTTGGGTGCTAGTGTTTCCACGATTCCGAAAACTTTATGTGATATTCTAGGTTTCCATGATCTTGATGATTGCTCTTTAAATTTGCACCTTGCGGATTCTACCATTAAAAAGCCTATGGAAGGATCAATGATGTTCTTCTTGTTGCAAATAGAAATTTGGTGCCCGTGGATTTTATCGTTCTTGATATTGATTGCACTCTTTCTTGCCCTATTATTCTTTGTAGACCTTTCCTTAGAACGATTGGTGCGATTATTTATATGAAGGAAGGGAATATTAGATTCCAATTTCCATTAAAGAAAGGCATGGAACACTTTCCAAGAAAGAAAGTCAAATTACCTTATGAATCTATCATGCATGCTACTTATGAATTTAGTGCCAAAGATGGCACTACTTAGATATATCTTTCCTTTTAATGCCTAGCTAGGGGCGTTAAACGATAGCGCTAGTTGGGAGGCAACCCAATTTTTATTTATGTTTTTTATTTTTGCTCCTATTTAGTAATAAATCTTGCATCTACCTTCTGTTTAGATGTGTTTTTATCTCTTAATTAGTGTTTGTGCCAAGTAGAACCTATAGGATAACCTACGATGATAGTTGATTTGATTCTGCTGAAAAACAGAAACTTTGCGTGCACGGATATAATTTTGTTAAATCACAGGAACGTGATTTTGCGTTGATTCGTTTTGATGATGTTCAATAAAGAAATTGTCCAGGACTTCCTATTTTGGTAGGATTTTTAGAGTTCCAGAAGTTTGCATTAGTTGCAGATTGCTACAGACTGTTCTGTTTTTGACAGATTTTGTTTTTCGTGTGTTGTTTGCTTATTTCAATGCATCTATGGCTAGTAATTAGTTTATAAACCATAAGGAAGTTGGAATATAGTAGGTTTAACACCAAAATAAATAAAGAATGAGTTCATTGCAGTACCTTATGTGGTGGTTTTTTTTTCTTTCACTAACGGAGGTTATAAGATTTCTTGTTGACTTTTGTGTTGTGAAGTTTTCAAGTTTTGGGTAAAACTTTTATGGACTATGCAATAATGAGTGGCAAGAGCCTAATTTTGGGGATGCCCATGGCACCCCAAGATATTCAATAATAGCCAAAAGCCTGAGCTTGGGGATGCCCCGGGAAGGCATCCCCTCTTTCGTCTTCGTTCATTGGTAACTTTACTTGGAGCTATATTTTTATTCGCTACATGATATGTGTTTTGTTTGGAGCGTCTTGTATTATATTAGTCTTTGCTTTTTAGTTTACCACAATCATCCTTGCTGTACACACCTTTTGGGAGAAGCCTATTTGATTAGAATTTGCTAGAATACTCTATGTGCTTCACTTATATCTTTTGAGCTTGATAGTTTTTGCTCTAGTGCTTCACTTATATCTTTTAGAGCATGGTGGGTGTCTTAATTTTGGAGAAATTGCTAGTCTCTCATGCTTCACTTACATCTTTTTGAGAGTCTTTTAGAACAGCATGGTATTTGCTATGGTCATAAAGTTGGTCCTAGAATGATGAGCATCCAAGTTGGGTATAATAAAAACTATCACAGAAAAAGAATTGGATGCTATGATCAACTTGATGCTTGATAATTGTTTCAGATATAAAGGTAGTAATTATGAAATTGAGAAATACTTTGTTGAATTTGGCAAGTCCCGTAGCATGCACGTATGGTAAAAGTTGGGTGACAAATTTGTTGCATGAGGTGCTCTTTTGAGTGTCTTCCTTATGAGTGGCATTCGGGGACGAGCGATGGTCTTTTCCTACCAATCTATCCCTCTTGGGGCATGCGTAGTAGTACTTTCCTTCGAGGGCTAAGTAGGCTTTTGCAATAAGTATATGAGTTCTCTTTTGACTAATGTGAGTCCATGGACATAGGCACACTCATCCTTTTTACGTTGCTAGCCTTTATTATTACCGCGCAACTTTCACCGGTATCATAAACCCCTTATTTACCTTCCTCAAAACAGCCACCATACCTACCTATTATGGCATTTCCATAGCCATTCCGAGATATATTGCCATGTAACTTTCCACCATTCCGTTTATTATGACACGTTCCATCATAGTCATATTGCCCTTTGCATGATCATGTAGTTGACATCGTATTTGTGGCAAGGCCACTTTCATAATTCTCATACATGTCGCTCCTGATTCATTGCATATACCGGTACACCACCGGAGGCATTCATATAGAGTCATATCTTGTTCTAGCTTTGAGTTGTAATTCTTGAATTGTAAATCCGTAAAAGTGTGATGATCTCCATTATTAGAGCATTGTCCTAGTGAGGAAAGGATGATGAAGGCTATGATTCCCCACAAGTTGGGATAAGACTTCGGACTTTACAAAAATTAAAAAAAGATGAGAAAAGAAAAAATAGAAAGGCCAAAAAGAAAAATTAGAAAGGCCAAAAAGAAAAAAAAGGGAAAGAAGAAAGAAAAAAAAGAGAAAAATAATAAAAAATAATAAAAATGAGAGAAAAAGAGAGAAGGGACAATGCTACTATCTCTTTTTCCACACTTGTGCTTCAAATTAGCACCATGATCTTCATGATAGAGAGTCTCCTATGTTGTCACTTTCATATACTAAGTGGGAATTTTTCATTATAGAACTTGGCTTGTATATTCCAATGATGGGCTTCCTCAAAATGCCCGAGGTCTTCGTGAGCAAGCAAGTTGGATGCACACCCACTTAGTTTCTTTTGTTGAGCTTTCATATATTTATAGCTCTAAGTGCATCCGTTGCATGGCAATCCCTACTCACTCACATTGATATCTATTGATGGGCATCTCTATATAGCCCGTTGATACGCCTAGTTGATGTGAGATTATCTTCTCCCTTTTTGTCCTCAGAACCACCACCATATACCACCATAGTGTTATGTCCATGGCTTACGCTCATGTATTGCGTAAGAGCTAAAAAAGCTGAAGCGCGTTAAAAAGTATCAAACAATTACTCGGCTCGTCATCGGGGTTGTGCATGATGGGAGTATTTTGTGTAATGAAAATGAAGCATGGTCTAACCATATAATTTTGTAGGGATAAGCTTTCTTTGGATATGTTATTTTGATATGACATGATTATTTGTTAGTATGCTTTGAAGCATTATTATTTTTATGTTTTATAAGCTTTTATTTTGTATCATTTGGATCTGAACATTCATGCCACAATAAAGAAAATTACATTGAGAATTATGCTAGGTAGCATTCCACATAAAAAATTTCTTTTTTATCATTTACCTACTCGAGGACGAGCAGGAATTAAGCTTGGGGATGCTTGATACGTCTCCAACGTATCTATATTTTTTTATTGTTACATGCTATTATATTACCCCTTTTGGATGTTTATGGGCTTTATTTTACACATTTATATCATTTTTGGGACTAACCTACTAACCGGAGGCCCAGCCCGTATTGCTGTTTTTTTGCCTATTTCAGTATTTCGAAGAAAAGGAATATCAAACGGAGTCCAAGCGGAATGAAACCTTCGGGAGCGTGATTTTTGAACGAACGTGATCCGGAGAGCTTGGAGTGCAAGTCAAGAAGCAGCCGAGGGCTCCACGAGATAGGAGGCCGCCCCCCCTGTAGGGCGTGCCCCTGTCTCGTGGGCCCCTCAGGCGGCCACCGACGTACTTATTCCTCCTATATATACCTACGTACCCCGAAAACATCCGGGGGCACCACAAAACACAATTTCCACCACCGTAACCTTTTGTATCCGCGAGATCCCAGCTTGGAGCCTTCGCCGGCACTCTGCCAGAGGGGGAATCGACAACGGAGGGCTTCTACATCAACATCCTTGCCCCTCCGATGAGTTGTGAGTAGTTTACCACAGACCTACGGGTCCATAGTTATTATCTATATGGCTTGTTCTCTCTTTTTGGATCTCAATACAATGTTCTCCCCCTCTCTTGTGGAGATCTATTCGATGTAAACTCTTTTTGCGGTGTGTTTGTCGAGATCCGATGAATTGTGGGCTTATGATCAAGTTTATCTATGAATAATATTTGAATCTTCTCTGAATTCTTTTATGTATGATTGAGTTATCTTTGCAAGTCTCTTTGAATTATCAGTTTGGTTTGGCCTACTAGATTGGTCTTTCTTGCCATGGGAGAAGTGCTTAGCTTTGGGTTCAATCTTGCGGTGTCCTTACCCAGTGACAGAAAGGGTTGAAAGGCACGTATTGTATTGTTGCCATCGAGGATAACAAGATGGGGTTTATATCATATTGCATGACTTTATCCCTCTACATCATGTCATCTTGCTTAATGCGTTACTCTGTTCTTATGAACTTAATACTCTAGATGCATGCTGGATAGCGGTCGATGTGTGGAGTAATAGTAGTAGATGCAGGCAGGAGTCGGTCTACTTGTTATGGACATGATGCCTATATACATGATCATGCCTAGATAACCTCATAACTATGCGCTTTTCTATCAATTGCTCGACAGTAATTTGTTCACCCACCGTAATACTTATGCTATCTTGAGAGAAGCCACTAGTGAAACCTATGGCCCCCGGGTCTATCTCTTCTCATATTTGCTTTCAATCTACTTTTATTTGCATCTTTACTTTTTGCATCTATATTATAAAATACCAAAAATATATTTATCTTATCATACTATCTTTATTAGATCTCACTTTCGCAAGTGGCCGTGAAGGGATTGACAACCCCTTTATTGCGTTGCTTGTGAGTTCTCAGTTTGTTTTGTGTAGGTGCGTGGGACTTTTGAGGAGCCTCCTACTGGATTGATACCTTGGTTCTCAAAACTAAGGGAAATACTTACGCTACACTTCCTGCATCACCCTCTCATCTTCGAGGAAAACCAACGCAAGCTCAAGACGTAGCAACCTTGCCTGGGTATTCCTCAAAAAACGTATAGCTGGGCTAGCCATTTTCATCTTGAAAAAAATTAATATCTAGGCTGGATATCCGGCCTGGGCTAGACGGGCCACATCCCGCCCAGTTAATACCCCGCTCTCCTGTGAACAACAACGAAAACATCGCCAAGAAAAGCTCTGCAGTGCTCACGCCTCAAAAACACAAATACTGCTTGAGCTGCTTGGTCCCAGCTGTCGGACGCACCTTGTGCAATTCTCTTGTTTATATTGACTACATAGGCTGATAATGGTGTGGGACCGTGATGTCAGAAAACTAGGAGGAAGCAAAAAAATATAGTTGTACATAATAAGGAGACACTTGCGTACGTACGGCTATGGCCCTAGTGGGTCCCTATTGTCATCCAGTCAAAATAAAGTCATCTCCTGAATCCTCATGTTCGTTGACCATGTTAACAATGCTCGGCTCTACGGCGAGCACAACAACTCGAAGGACAACGGAGAGGGCCTCGCGGGCCCTATGGATTGTTTGATACAGCGCCCGCTGCTCATTCAGGAAGTCAGGATCATCGGACACCTATGACCACCTTCGAGAGACTGAGACGGCATGAAAAGGTAAGGCCGTGCTTGGGAGCTCTGGTTTATTTCACACCTGTATTAACATACAAGTGTAATTTACTCGTCATCGGAAACAATGCGTAAAATACAAGCATAATGAAATCGAGGGCCCGAGGTCTGTAAGTAAAACCGGCGGGTTACACATGTAATTTGAGAGACCAGTGTATATTTTACTAGTCAAAATCGACCAACCAAGTGCTTCGCCCAAGAACAATTGCTTTTATTTACAAGCGTCAGTTTTACAAGCAGTTTTTGTTGGGAAACGACGATCCAATCACGGCCTAAGATGATGAGTTGGTCGGCAGATCATATGGTTTCACGTCTAACCTACCCGACTTGTCGTATAGGCTATGAATGAAACATAAGACGATGAACTTCTTAAGCACGGAAACAATAAAAGAGGATGATCTTCTTAACAAGCAAATCACTGGCATTAGATCGACATGCAAAACAATATGAAGCATTATTCTCAAGAGGCACGGTGAACAGCTCGTGATGTTGCATGCCACAACATTCCGAGCTCAACTTTGCAATAAAACAAGGCCTGGCATTACATAGACAATATTCAGAAAAAACTCTTAACACAGGAATATCTCAGCAGAGTAACTATTTACTTCTAAACTGAACACAGGAATAGGAAAAAAGATCGACGCTGCTCACAGCAAAGGGCGTCCCACTCAAAAATATCAAATGCATGTCTTCTAGCTAACATCAATGAGGAAATTTTGACAAGGTTTTCCAATTCCGATATATTAAACTAATGTCTTCTTGCTAACATCAATGATTAAACTTTGACAAGCTTTTCCCATTCAAAATATGTAATGCCTATGATCGTGGAGTCCTGTCGTGGCTTCTTGTACTTGTTTGGGCACTTTTTGCCCAGTGCACTCCACGTGTTGTAGAGTTGCCTATGCTCTCTGCAGACTAGTCATGTCACCAACGTCTACTAATACTCTGTAAAGCTTCTCGGTCATTCCTTCTTTAATGTAGCGCAAACAGTGACTGCTTCTTTCTGCAAAGTGGAATGACCAACTGGACCCAGTAATGCAGCAGTTTGCCTTGGAAACATTGGCTCCTTTTGTGCAGTTCAACTAAAATCAAAGTCAGAATAAAACCGAGCTTTAATTTTGATATCCCTGTAAGCAACAATAGGTATAAGGGAAACAATTACTGAGAAATAACAGTTGATGACTTGTACTCCCAGAAGAAAAGCATCTACTGATCTACCTTATCTTAATGGGAAACAAAGCAGGAGAGTAGCAATTCTCCATCAGTGTGATTCATTCATATTGACTAAGACATTTTCTTAACAATGCCTTGTTTCAACATGTATAATCAATGACAAAGCAGAAAAGTACCATTCCTAAAACAATGCAACTGATTCATTTTAACAGAGACATTATCTTAACAATACCTTGGTTAAACATGTAGAAACTAGAAAGAACTACAAAGCAGGATAGTACCATTCCTAAAACAATGCGACCGATTCGTTTTAATAGAGACAGAAAAGGAATCAATTACTGGCCAATAAAGGAGGATGAAACATGCGGCCACAAAAATGGTAATCCAGCCAATCCCTAACAAGTATTGCAGTTTTGAACTAAGATTCAGTAGTTAAATAATTCTGAGAGTGGCATTGCTTAATTTTACCAGCGACATTAGATTAACAAAAAGCATAAACAATTCCAGGGGAGAGTGGGCGCAACAACAACATGTGCTTCCATATACTTATAAAGGGGGTGATGTATAGTTTTGTTGTAACAAAGAAACAAGCATCATGTCTGGGTTGGAACAATTTTCGCTCACTTAATGGTAAAAGACAATAGTTCAATAGCTTCAATTCAACATTTATCCAAAACAGTACCAATATAAGTAGCACAACATCTCAAAGCACACTGCAGCATCATGTGGATGAAAGTCGGTACTGACCTTTCTTGACCAATATTTGAAACAGCTCGAGAGGAAGACTGGACACATATCCCATCACATATATGAAATCTCGATCTCCTTTTGTGCAGTTCCACCAAAATTAAGCAAAGTCGCCGGTGTGACATTCAAGTTGAACTTCACAAAACACTCTTAAAACATAAGTGTTTCGCATAGCGAAGCAAAATGTCGCAATAACAACAAGTTGAATAGATATCCCTATTTAAACAGAGGCAAAAAAGGAATCAATTACTGGCTAATAAATGAGGATCAAACATGCGGCCACAAAAATGGTAATCCCGCCAATCCCTAACAAGTGTTGCAGTTTTGAAATAAGATTCAGTAGTTAATTCTGAGAGTGGCATTGCTTAATTTTACCAGCAGCATTAGATTAACGAAAAACATAAACAGTTCCAGGAGAGAGTGGGCGCAACAACAATATGTGCTTCCATCTACTTATAAAGGGGGTGATGCAGAGTTTGTTGTAACAAACCAACAAGCATCATGTCTGGGTTGGTCCCATTTTTGTTCACTACTTAATGGGAAAAGACAACAGTACAATAGCTTCATTTCAACATTTATTTAAAACAGTACCAATACAAGTAGCACAACATCTCAAAGCACACTGCACAATCATGTGCACGAAGGCCTGTACTGACCTTTCATGAGAAGGCCAACATAAAATACGAATCTACCAACGCAAATAGGATATCCAATCTCGTTTTGTGCAGTTGCACTGAAATCAAGCAAAGTGTTTCCCGTAGCGAAGCAAAAAGTCGCAATAGCAACAAGTTGAATACATATCCCTGTTTAAATAGAGGCAAAAAAGGAATCAATTACTAGCTAATAAAGGAGGATGAAACATGCGGCCACAAAAATGGTAATCCCGCCAATCCCTAACAAGTGTTGCAGTTTTGAAATAAGATTCAGTAGTTAATTCTGAGAGTGGCATTGCTTAATTTTACCAGCGGCATTAGATTAACGAAAAGCATAAACAGTTCCAGGGGAGAGTGGGCGTAACAACAATACATGCTTCCATCTACTTATAAAGGGGGTGATGCTAAATTTGTTGTAACAAAGCAACAAGCATCATGTCTGGGTTGGTCCCATTTTTGTTCACTACTTAATGGGCAAAGGCAGCAATACAATAGCTTCAATTCAACATTTATTTAAAACAGTACCAAAACAAGTAGCACAACATCTCAAAGCACACTGCACATGATGTGGATGAGACCAAGATTTGAAACAACTCGCCACGAAGACTGGAAACAAATCTCGATCTCCTTTTATGCAGTTCCACCAAAATTAAGCAAAGTCGCCGGTGTGTCATTCTAGTTGAACTGCACAAAACACTCTTAAAACATAAGTGTTTCGCATAGCGAAGCAAAATGTCGCAATAACAACAAGTTAAATAGATACCCCTATTTTAACAAAGGCAAAAAAGGAAACAATTACTTGCCGATAAAAGAGGATGAAACAAATGGCGACAAAAAGAAGCATCTAACTTATCTTGATGGAAAACAAAGTAGGATAGTAGCATTTCTAAAATGGTTGCATTGATTCATATTAACAGAGACATTCTCTTAGAACATTAAAAATGTAATTTACTTTTAACAGTGGCATTGCTTCAATTTTCTGGCGGCATTCTTAGATTAACAACAGCAAAATAGTTGTATGGGACATGGGACATGGGAACTGCCAGCACCATGTGCATCCACACGTATAAATGGGTGATGCAGAGTATGTAGCCAAGCAGAATATCTATGTTGGTCCCATATTTGTTCTCTTTCAACCTTTTTCCTATGTGAGGGCAGCAAATCTAGTCATGCACAAACTACCCGACCCCCCAGTTTCGGGTTACCCCCTTTTTCCCTTTTCGACCAACAAAGCGGCTGGATAGCCAGTCTATACAACTTTCCCTCCCTCCTTTCCTCGTTGAACCATGTCCTAGATTCATGCTCCACCCCACCACACACTTCTTTCCACTTTGAACCAAGACCTAGATTCGACTACAGATCAAAAAAGATCCACATGCAGCTAGAGCAATGACGGTTTCAAAGAAACTTATACCTTAGGGTCGTCGGGATGTGGCAAGGCGTGCGGCAGGAGGCCGGATCTGCCCACACAATGTACAACAGCGAGGAAGAAGGGGTCGGTGGCCCTCCCGCACACGCGCTGGGTGAAAGAGAGCAGCCCAGCCGGCAGTGGATTGCCTCCCTCGCCGAAGGTGATAGAGTTAACGCTGCACCTCCTCCCCTTCCTGGTGCGACGGGATCCGGACGCCTCCTTCACCAGCTGTGGGAGGGAGAGAAGAGGCCAATGCAGTCTTGTTTAGATCTGGTGAAGAGGGTGAGAGACTGTGAATATAGCAAACCCTAGCAAAGGAACATTGAGCCTCCAGTGTGTATATATATATGTAGTGCGGGCGAGAGTGTGGAGAGTGCAAACCCTAGCTTATATATATATATATATATTGTAGGACGGACTGAGCTCCGGTGCCTAAACTGCACCTGCTTTTGGCTGTATACACGAGTACTATATGGACGCAGCTTCATTGACTTTAGTGCACCTGCCTTTGGGTTTATGACAGGTGGGCCAACCACATTTTGGGCCCACCTGTCATAAACCCAAAGGCAGGTGCACTAAAGTCAATGAAGCTGCGTCCATATAGTACTCGTGTATACGACTAATATATAGTGGAGTGGTTTTCTTACTCTCCATAACAATCGTTTTAAATTGTGTAAGTACGAAATGAAACTCTTTATTTAACGTACCAGTGAAGAAAACTACTATGGAGTACTTTCGATGAACTAACGATCCACGTGTCCTGGTCGCACTTCCTGTCCTTCATGTGCGGTACACTACCCTCCCTTAAGTGAACAACCACACATGCGCCAAATCATCGGAAACGTGTGAGAGTGTGTACAAATAAAGAATTTTAATTTCAATTACCGGAAATGTTTGAGAGTTTGTATAGTTTGCCCTCTCTAATAGTTATGGTCAAACTTTACAAAGTTTGACTTCAGTCAAATCTAATATGCGGAGTAAATAAAAATGGAGGGCTACTACGTCCATTCGGGTTTCTAGTCCACACCATTTTTTGATCAAAGTTAATAGCTGGACAAATGAAATTACAGGGGAGCTGGAGACAAAGTTGTGAGAAGGCTTAGAAATCAATACAAAATTTATGCTCTTAGTACCAATGTCGATCCTTCTTCGAGGAAATATTTGGTTCATAGCCAATTGTGTGATAAAATTGCACCAACGTGAAAGACGACTACGTCTCCAACGCAACCAAGGTGAACTGACGAAGGATATCATCTTTGTGGGTAACAAGCAAAGAGCACTGTTGGAAGACAGCTTGTTTTTCATTGAAAATCGATCCGCTTCACCAGCCGACGCAACCATGAGCATCAATAGGTCATCGTGGTGATGCATCATCCATTTGGCATCTAGTTTGGGTGAGGCACCTATGAAGTTCGACAAATCCTCACTGTGGTCTATTTCTTCTCAGTAATCAAGCTCGAGGAAGGAAGAACCACGTGGCAGAGGACAGTGAGGTGGAACAACAATGGCCATCCAATTTTGTGCAGTTCCAGTAAAATTGAGGAAGACATGCTCGAGTATGGAGATACACATCGCTGTTTCCAAAAATATAAACAAGGGATATAGTGTTGTTACTTTGTTTTACAAGATTAAAAATGACATCTCAATTGTCAATAAGAATTAATGAAAAGTACACCAACAAACAGAAGCATCATGATTATCTTGATGGGAACTAAACCAGGATACCCGAGAAAAAAACATTTCTTCAATTAACAAGTGATAGTATTAGATTAGCAGCAGCAATAGGAGCATATGGACAATGACCGCACAACCACCATGTACTTTTTGTCGAAATAACATGTATACCTCCACCGAGGCATAAATCAGGACAACTTTTCGAGTGGCATTTCCTCTATAATAGTAGGTGATGTTGGACCAGCCGACGAACCCTAGCTACTATACATGGGGAGTAGTCGCATAGAAGAAAACCCGCATGCAACGACCTGGGGAGCTGGACCAGTACAAGAAGTTATACCTCAGGTGGGAGAGATGTCGCTTAGGCGGGCGGGCGGGATCTGCCCACACGACGACAGCGAACAAGGGCGCGGAGGACCTTCGTCCATGCCAGCGCCGGCTCTGAGAGGACGGTGCGCATCGGCTTCCTCCATCACCGACAACTACAACATCAACGCTGCACCTTCTCACCTCCCGCAGCGGACGGGATTCGGCCGGATCTGTGTCCACCGGTGAGGTGAGAGATAGAGTGGACACTGTCATCTTGTTTTGATATGGAGAGGGTGAGAGAGCGAGACGTGAGAAACTCTATCAAACAAGAGGCTATAATGGAGTAAAAAATCTCTCCGTAGCAGTGGTTTTAAATAGAATACGTGCGTTCCCGGAAAAAAGAAATGAAAACTGGCGGACAATTTTTTAACGTACCAAGAAAGAAAACTCGATCAAAAACACACCCCCGCTTCCAGGTCACGAGAGTCGTGGCGTACACGCACATAGACATAGACATGCATATCCGTGTTTACGTAAGGCTGGCCATAGTGGGGGTAACATAACATGTAACATGCACTTGGGACTAGCAAACATGCTTATATGGCACACAATTAAAGAAGAGAGAGAGAGAGAGGGTTAGAGTAACATAGGTAGATACCGTATCATGTTAAGTGCTATGCTACTTTGTGTCATGCATGGCAATAATTATGGCTATCTATGATACTATTTTATGTTACTATGCACTATGGAGGTAGTATCATATGCTAGTATCATATGCATGATACTAGTATATGATACTCCCCACTATGAGTAGCCTAAATTCCATTTCCATCTCCATCTCCAATCATATTTGTCCAACTGGCACATTATTTACGTTGTTAATTATATATGCAGCAATATTAACGTACATCATCTCTTATTTGCGGGCATCCGGACCGCTGCCACAGCCGCTCCTGACCAACCCGAACCCTCTTCATCACCCGCGCATGCTTCCCGCCCAAAACGGTCAGTGCCGCATTCGTGCCTGGCCAGAGCGGACACGACCTCTCACTAGCGCCGGCATTGAAGCGGCGCGCCGACCAAGAGAGCATCGCCCGTGCCGCTTCCTGGTGCACGTGACTGGTCCGTGTTCAAAGGTCGCAATAGCCGGCCACAACATGCATGTAAAAAGTTCTTGGGAGTCCGTGCTAAAGCTAGCTGTCCTCCCCCAACTTGTCAATCTCTTCTGGTAGTGCTAGTACTCCATGGCACGATCCATCGACAAGCAGGCGAGAAAGTTATTGTATACTCGGTTTGCGGTGAGTGGCATGCCGAGCGACCGTGTGGGGTCGAGCCGTGGAGGAGGGTGAGCCACGAACGCGATAGACGTGATTTAAACGTTGGCTTTACTTGATGGCGCGATCCAATGAAACGAAATGTTGGTTTCTCCCCGTTTCCATTTTTCCTCCAGACAAACGGAAACTTTCCACTCCATTTTCATTCCTATTCCAAGGTTTCCCCGTTACAACATTCCATCAAATATAAAGGAAAACTAACACGCATGCTGATGCATCTCAATGATTCACAGATCATAGCCAATATTTACTTCACAACTAAAGACAAAAGTTGTGAGAGCGTGTACGAAAGAAAAACTACTGATGGGGTCACTACGACTTAAACCCTAAACCCTAAACAAGATTTAATTTCCTGGCCAGGTAGAACCTGCCGAAGGAAAGAGGGCTGGCACCCTCGGACCATATGATGCTTTTGTGCAATTCCACTAAAATCAAGCTGAGCATCCCTGATGGCAAAGATATTGAAGAAGTGTGACTAGAATAATAGTACTGGCACTAGTTCATGAGACATAAACTCATCACAAGTAGAAGCCGGTAGAAGTAGAGAAAGATCGACATGGAGATGGAGATACGTGGGGAGCTGCGGCAGTGGAGCAAGCCGGATCCAAAAGGAAGATGGACTACCTGGGACGTCGGGCTGTAGCTAGAAGGGCGGTTGGGATGCGGCATCGGCCCATACCACGGTGACCCCCGATTGGGATGCGCCGACTATGGGTTTTCTCCTTCGCCAATGTCGACCGTGTCTATGCAGAATATTGTTCCCTTCCCCCAGCTACGGCATCAGGCCGTATATGTGACCAGCGGTGTGGCCACCGTCGTTCTATGCTTGTGAAGAGAGCAACCCAAGCAAGCAGGCTTGTAGCTTAGGCTCCTGCTAGTGTATATATAGTGGTTTTCTTTTTCTCTCCATATCAACCATTTCATATTGCGTACATGTCATTCAAGAGTGAAATGATGGTTGCTTCTTCCGACTAACTTGCTGTGTGATTTGACTGCTCCTTAGTGGCCCTACACGTACTCCCCCTACGTGTATGCAATAGTCACACGTACACATGGACGCAAAAACGCGCGCGACGCCCTAATGCATGCATGTCCGAGCACACGAGGAACACACACGGTCACGCTCAAGTGCTCAACCTACAACATGCATGCGCACACATACTCAGCCAGGGTGAGCTAGTGACCGTATAAACACCGGAATATATATATATTGAGCGCAATGAGCGTATTATGAAGTCCACTGACCGTATTTTTGCAAATATACAATGACAGACAGTGTATTTATCTCGTTTGAAATTAAGCCATATTAACCGGAGAGGAGGCAGTATGGACTAGCATTACTTTGTTGTGTCCCGTCAACTTGCCGAACAAGGAGAAGGTTGCAGGACGAGAGAAGCTTGCGCATGGTGGATCGTAGGACAAGGAGAATCTTTTAACTAATGCAAGCTCTCCCTCGCTCAGGCGGTGGACGTGCATCAGTCCATTCGGTGTCAGATTGTCAGAGGCATACACTGTAGTACCCAACATGCGGAGTACCATCATTGTTCGACTTCACGAAGAGGCGAAGAGCCAAGCACAAGGTTTAGTAGTACAAGTAGTACTACTACTAGAACCACATGGTGGAGCGTCTGTACTCTTATTTTTTTGATCTATGATAAAGTACACATTTATTCCGGAGAAGGGCGGAAAACGGCAGCCCAACATGTAGTGATGATATTGATCAACCATGCTCCAATATATCTTGGCCTCTGTGCGAGCCCGTCTGTGTGTTCTTGCTCCTCGTCTCTCTCAAGGAACGGCGGGTTGGCCCTTTTGCCATCAATTGAGATCGGTTTGCTCACACTCCGGTCCCACATGTCAGTGATATGCAAAGAGGAGGTGCGTTGACCAACTGGCCATACACGTACTTGGTTTTGCACCTTCATACTACTCCTCCCTCCGTCGCAGTTTAAAGGGCGCACTTCATTATGATGCATTTCTCTCAATGCATTTCCACCACCAGAGAGACTTTAGACGTGTTTGGTTTAATGCTCAATTAATTAGGGCATGGTAACTGCAATCAAGTCCACAATTTTCTCTCGATGTACTATGGAGTGGAGTAAGTGCATGCATGTGTGTACCCGGGGTGGAAGCACTGCATGCATGTGTGTACGTATTATTTCCTCTAGTAATAGAGGCCATGCTATAACTACCAATGTTATTTTTCAGGCCGATCGCTAGTCGCCTTGGTCCCACGTAATTTTTTTTCTTTTTTGAAGCACGCTCTATAAACAGTGACAGATGGAGTAGTATGAGCGGATTCAAAGAAGAGCGTATTAATGGTGGCTTCTTCCGAGAAACTTACAGTGGGAAAGGTGGGGCTTACGATTTGACTTCTCATTACTCACTATTAATGCGGAGGAACGACCGGGCTGAGTCTCCCATGCAGTTGTGCACTACCCCCTCGGTTCTTAAATATACTCCAGAGTATTTGTCTTTCTAGAGATTTCAACGAGTGACTACTCAAATATTTGTCTTTTTAGAGATTCAAATGGACTACTACATACGGATGTATATAGACATATTTTAGAGTGTAGATTCACTCATTTTGCTCCATATGTAGTCACTTGTTGAAATCTCTAGAAAGACAAATAGAGTATTTAGGAACGGAGGGAGTACACATACAAAGAAAAATGAGTGAATCTACACTCTAAAATATGCCCATTTCAAATTTGTAAAAATACAAATATTTAGGAACGAAGGAGTATAATTTTGTGCATGGCACACGGAGCCGGATGCTGAAGAGGCTTCTGGCAATGCTATCAAGCTTCCAACATTTGTTTACATAATTGACATACTATACAAATAATTTTCCAGCGACATGAAATTGTACAATGGTGTGAGCTTTCAGCTTTTGTTTCGTGTGTCTTGCCATCGACGCTCTTTCGGAAACAATAAAAAACTAACTTCCTTGCTAATGCATCTCAATTATTAGCAGATCAGAGCTAATATTTACATCACAACAAAGACAAAGTTGTGAGAAGGTGTTAAATTAAAATTCCATGCTTTCATTGGCAGCAATGTCCCCCAGCTCTGTCTAAATCAACAAGACATGTTGGGAAAAAAGTAGCTGTCTGGAGCATGAAACATTCTGATCATTTTGTGCAGTTCCACTAAAATAGAGCTGAGCGTCCCTGTTCCAAAGATATTAAGTGTGATTACGATAATAGAGGACTGCTGATGAAAGAAAAAACACACAAATAGAAGCCGATCACCTTTGCAGTCTCTCTTAAGACTAACTAGTTGGAGAAGATTAGGCTCAGAGTTGGATGAGGAGGATAGAGAAAAACCAATCTCCCTTTGTGCAGTCGCACTGAAATGTAGAGACGTTGCCTGTATGACATTTTAGTACAACTGCACAAAACACTCTTAAGAAAAAAGTGATTTGTGGAGTTCACCAAAAGGTCGCAACAGCAACGAGGTGAAATGGACAGCCCTGTTTGCAAAAAAGAGGTAGAAATGAAACAACTACTGGCCAATAACAGTTGATGACACATGCGACGACGAAAAAGAAGCATATTCCTTGTGTTTGTCTAAAACGGTGTGAGGACGAGATTGCAAAAAGGAAAGTACTCCGGATGAGCTACGTTTTGGGCAAAGAACTATGGAAGATCCACATGCAGCGACGTGGGAAGACGGGCAGTGGAGCAAGGCCGGAGGGGATACTTGGAGGTTGTCGGGATGTAACTAGGTGAGCGGCGGCAGGCGGAATCTGCCCATACTGTGGCAGCAAGCAGCTGGCGTAGGCCCTACCGCGCCGGAGCTTGGTCAGAGAGAACGGCGTGTACCACAGATCGGGACGTGCTGCCTCGGCGCCGTCGAACGGAGAAATGATGCACATCCTCCCTTTCCGCCGGTGGACGGGATGCAGCCGGATCAGTGACCAACGGTGTGTGAGAGAGAGAGGCCACCGCAACCTTGTGTGAGATACTCTGAAGAGAGACAAACCAGGCAGGCATGCTCCATTGCATATAGTGGAGTGGACTACCTTTTTCTCCATAAAAATCGTTTTATATTCTGTGTACGTGCCATTGAGCGATATAACTTTATTTAAAAATAATGCGCCAACGCATCAAGTTGAACTTTGTTTCGTGCACGTGTGGTACACGACCTCCGTAGGTAAACAATCGCTACATGCATTCAAATTACCACGTGGGCTGCCATTTCGTACAGAAATGAGCTCCACCGTGTACCCGCGCGGGTGTGGCTGGGCACGAAGCGTGAGTATGTGCATGGTGCACCTATTCTCTTCTTATATACGCACACCACCTACGTGGGGTTGTGTGAGAGAGATACAAACGTAGAGAGATATAGTGTGTTGGTTCATGAGAGTTTTTTTGGGGGGGGGGGGTCAATCAAAAAATGTAGCATATGCAATGTGTATGAAATAGAGTCCTAGATATATCATATATAGAGAGGGTCGATCCACGAGAAGAGAGTGGAGGTATCATCGGCTTGAGGTGTCCATAGAATCGAAGAGAGGGATGATGTGTGTGTGTGTGTGCACGCGCGATCGATAAAGAGTGCCATCGAATTTGTGTGTGCCCACGTCAAAGATATAGAGTGGCTGGCCTACTGGAACGTGAGAGCGGACATGTGTAGTTTGTCTCTGTGGCATGGATACCTACCTATAGCGCGACTATCGGTGTGTGGTGGGAGGGGGAGGGAGGCCTAATTAACTATAGAGGTACAATGGCTAGTATATATGTGGAGGAGGAGAGAGGCCTACCTCATGTATTAAGGGAGATCGATCTACCTCATGTATTAAGGGAGATCGATTGGCATCCATGCATATGTGTAGGAGAGGAATAAGGTTGGGAGAGAGACAGAGCTAGAGTGTTGGAGGGGATGGTAGTGGAGTAGCTCCTAACAAATGGTGGGATAGGCATGCTAGACAAACGAAGGGCGCGCCTGGAATATAAATAAGAGAGGGGATGGCTGCCTGTCTATGCACATGCGTGTGAGAGACGGGTCAGGATGCATGCACGAATGATGAGGGGGGGCGATATGGTTGGGGTAAGCAGACGTAACTACATAGGAAGATCAATCATCCTTTGTCAGAGAAATGAGAGACATAACTTGTGAGGTACGTCGATCGATGGGGGTATAGTTAAAGTCGACCTAGGTATATGTTGGGAGATCGACTGATATACATGCATGTGTGTGTTAGAAGCAAATGAGGCATGGGGAGAAGGATAGAGAGAGAGAGAGGGATGCATCTAGGAGGTGGTGCGAGAGGCATACTATATCAAGGGGGAAGGAGTGTGCGAGTACGAGATCGATGAAAGTGTGGTGGGAGTGAGGCATGGACGGTGATAAGAGAAGAGGGGAAGCTTGTGTTTGTTCTGGGCACACCTGGCTTGAGAGGCATATCGATCAATGTGTGCTGTAGAGGAGCTGGGGGGGCCTACACACACCGTGGGTGAATGACCTAAAGTGAAAAGACAAATTTGCGCAATGGAGCTAGAGAATGTTGAGGGAGGGTGAGAGGGATGCGGGCGTGTGCATGCACGAGAGAAAGTTAGCGCTAGCTACAAAGATAAGAGGATCGTGTGGGTGTAAAAGACGAATAGAGGTCATACTTCATTATAAAAAGCGAATTCGGATGTTTGAAGAATTTATCATAGTGTTTTAAACCGACACATGTGTGAATATATATAACGGTGATACCCATGGTGTGGTTATGAACATGTTATACTACATATAATATATTTTATCTCTACTCTTGTAAAAACGGAGTTGTTGATGATGGTGTGCCTGCCATCCTACAATATAGGCCGTCCGATTTATATCTGACAAATAGGAAGGAAACTATGGCAATTTTGAAAAAAGATACCCACACCCCTCTCCATATTTGCAAAGGCCCCCCCCTTGATCATGTTGATGTTTTGTGGAACGCATGGGCATCTTGCTAGTACTATGTATAATATATAGAACATTGATTATGATTTGGGCTAATGTGTGGCTTTTGCAGCTCAGGTCTAAATACTTTTCATAATGTAGGGGCGGGGCACTATACTTTGTGTGATAAACACGGTGTACGTATGGAACATGGTTTAGATTATGAATATATAGTTAGTACATCAAATGTACTATTATTTGGAATCAACATCAAGTGTATTCAAAAAATAGAATTCCAGTTCATGTAATACACATAGTTCATATCTATCTCTATAGTAATCATGTGGTGTGTTATTAAGGTAATACACGAACGATGGTTGAAGTTGGCAACAATCATGATTGTAGATTCTTATTGAAATAGAGAAACGAATTCAAATTTAGTTCGAATTGCAGCGGTAGTATAGACATTTGGAATGCACTAAAATGTTGGTCTGAGTAGGTTACATGCATTATACAGCAAGCAAAAAAAATTAGTTGGACATAACATGGATTCATACTCCCTCCTTCCATCTATATAGGGCGTAATGAGTTTTTTAAGACCGCCTTTGACTATTGACAAGATTAATAGTACATGACATGCACAATGTGAAAATTATATCATTGAAAGAACCTTTCAGAGACGAATTTAACAGTGTGCTTTGTGTAAGTTGCATGTCATATATTATTGCTCTAATATTTGGTCAAAGTTAGCATCGAAAAATGCATTAGGCCCTATATAGATGGAAGGAGGGAGTAGCTTTGAATAGCATTTGTATAGTAAAACGGGGCAAGACTCTCTCTTTGTGTGGTGTGAATAGTTTTATATTTTTCGTTTTCTTTTTGGTTGAGGGAAGTGCGAATTGAATTGGTATGTACAAGTACAATATTACTACATGTTACGCTTGTCCCTAAAATTCAACCCGCGCCTTGTTATATCCCGAAAATCCAGAGATCGTGCTCCCAAAACTGGCGCCTTCACAACCCGCGCCTTGCTATCCCGAAATTACAACACGCGCAAAAACTCCCTCCAGCTGCCAAATCCCGACACGTGAAATCCCTCTTCTAACCCTGAGCCGAAAGGGCCGCTAGTTCAAATCCGTGGGGGGTACTTTTGTAACACACCCTACATTTTGGACAAGTCTATCCCTAATTCATGGTTCACCCCCTCCCATCGCCCCCTTTTCGCCATTCAAAATCCCAGGCCGCCATAACCTCTCTGCTCCAGCCGCGGAACCCCACCCTCCTCCGTCCGCCACCTCACCGCTGCCCAGCCGGAGCCTCTTCCCCGACGACATCGTCCACCGCAACAGCTCGACGTCCCTCGTCCAACTCCCCGGATGAGGATCCGGCGTCCATCTCGTCGTCCCGCCGGTTGAGCCGCCCCGTCCTCCACCTCAAGGAGCTGCTCCGACGATCGCCTCGTCTATCGCGGCTGCTCCATCCCCACAACACTGCATTAACCTGCTCCACCGGAACCGCAGCATCCTCACCAACTCCTCGGACGAAGCCGAGGCCTACTTGGCGCCACCAAAGAGGTTGTACAGTCATCGCATTGCACCTTCTCCTTAACTCGACCTCTCGGCGCCGACGGTGCTCCATCCCGCACCCCCATGGAGCGGCTACCTTGAACCCGATGCCACGGGCGACATCTCCACGGCGGCTCTCCCCCAGTGCGAGGCCCCTTCGGTAGCGGGGTCCATACCAGCCGGATCTGCTGCTGCTGCTCCTGCTCTTGCTCGCTCACTCGCGCTGCTGCTGCTGCTCTGGCTCTCGCTCGATCACTCGCTCACCCAGCTGCTGCTGCTCCGGCTCTCGCTAACTCGCTCGCGCTACTGCTACTACTCTCCCCCTTGCTCGTGCTACTGCTCTGCTCCGATTTAGCTACACTTCAGTCGATTGAATCGACTTTTGGGTCACTCAACTTTCAGGGGGTGGGGGGGCTCGCCGGAGTTAAGGAAGAACCACCCACAGCAGGGACGGGGGCTCGCTGGAGAGGTACCCCACTATCTATCGTAGGGTTCAGGGTGGGGGCAGGGGGCCTAGAGGGCTGGCCAGGGCGGCGACGGACCAGCTGGGAGTTGTTTCGGGGCGGCGAGGCGGCGCTGGGGCCGGCGGTTCGGCCGGGGGTGGCTGGCGGCTCAGGGGGGTGCAGGTTGAAGATGAACTGTAGGCCCTCCCTAAACTACATGTCAAGTGCCTCTCTGCTACCATTGCATTCAGTTTCGACAGTAACATTCAGATTCAACAGTAAATTTCAGTTTTGACAGTTAAGTTCAGAGTCAACAGTTTTACCTCATCTGTTGTAGTCAGGTGGTTTTTGGTGATGTAAATTTTACATCTATTTTACATCATCTATTGGAAATTCTATTAGAATCCCACTTGAGATTGACGATGTATGTCTTGTGCTACTTCAGCCTAACGTCTTACGGCTCACCGGAGCTGCTCCAACACAGAACGATCCATCACAACAGAGCAGTGCCCTGGACGCCTTCTACAGATTCCTCAGATCTTCCTCCACACCTCCGATAGCCACCTCTTCCTCAACTGCTTCAGCGACAAACCCAATGATGCTTAGGTCGACACGGCTACGGCAAGAGGTTGTACACTTGTTGCATCACTTATTACTATACATTCATGTCGATCCATTAGGGCTATTTTGGTTCAACGGAAAAACATAGCAATAGGGAATTTTCCAATGGCACTCTACTATTCAATTATTCATGCATTTTGTTGAAAGGAATGAAGCAAAACATCCACCTGGACCTTCTTTTCAAAATCATATGCATGAAAACAAAACCAAGTGCATTAGTGGTAGAATAACAATCTAAGTGTACACACTTTCATATGGTTTCACTTTATTTTGGTCATGTCTCTTTGCATTCCTCTACCCTTCCAATTCCTGTAAACCAAACACCCAAGTTGACAGAAATCATGTATTTACAAATGCTCTGTTTACCATGTGCATTCCTATCCTATTCCAGTGTTTTTCCTATCCCTGCGTTTTTAGAATCATGCAAGCCAAATGAGCCCTTACAGAATTACATCAGTTACAGGTAGGTGTCGAAGGGAACTTTGTGTGCTTTGTCCTGCTCCTGCCGCGACATCGTCCACCTCACCTGAGCTGCTCCATCGGCAGAAGCATCCACCAAACCAGACATCACAACTCCTGACCGTCTTTCACCACCTCAGATCTCCTTCCCTGTCGCCGGCACCCACCGCAATGGCATCACCATCATCGACTCAGCAGATGAACCTGAGGAGTACACGGGTCCACAAGAGAGGTCGCACTCTTATGTTTCTACTTATGTTATGCATTGCTTAAAATTACCTACTAGTTTATCATCATGTTCACCTGTTGGACTCCAAGTCAGGTCCAAATTAATGTTCAAACTTGAGTTCTAAATTAGTTGTGGGGCACATATCGATGAAGCAATGAATAGTATCTCTATCTAATATCTGGTTCACCTAGGGTATGCCTATGTTGTTCATCTTGGGTGAGAAACAAATAGTAAAACAATCATCATCTGTCTTTTTATTAAATTAAAGCAATCATCAGCCTGCTATCATTATTTTTGGATCCATCCACTGGTTTTTACCATCACTCTAAATTTATGCATGCTCTCCTTACATAATCTCACCATATTTTTTTCGTATGCATGTCAGATATTGTACACAGTCATGTTGAACATGTAGTGAAAAAGAGAAGAGTTTTGCGCGGCAATACAGTGTCATGCAGACATCTCTCCACGGTGGGTTCAATGGCAAACCCTCCCCACCCCTCTCCAGATTGTAATCCAGAGGAAGATATCTGTTCTGAGGCGGATTCAGACGCCGCTGACCAGTCCTATTTACCCCCCCCCCCAAGGTGTTTGCTCTACCTTGGCATGATGATGTTAGTCATATCATGCATATGTTGCCTTGCAGTGCCTACTTTTGACATCATATATGTCATCTGCTTAGTTTAGACATGTTCTGTAATGCCACTTGTTTAGTTTCTATATCATATATGGGAATTATGCAATCTCATGTCTTTTAGCTAGCCATAATATATGTGAAATGTGCAATGCCATCCTGTTTAGCCAGGCATTATATATTTGAATGATATCTTGCCCATCCTTTTCTTCATTACATTTCCATTTGTCGACAATGTTTGTACATTAAACTACTCTTCCTGTGAATCAGCCATTTGGGTGGGAGATGGAAAAATCTGGAGTGAAAACAAGGCCTTCAGAGCAGACAGTACTACCTGCCGAAGCAGATCTCTTGTTGGGTCCCGATAGCTCCTCAGAGGTGGATTCAGAGACAGATGACCTGTCCTATTCCCCCACCGAGGTGTATGCTCTAACTTGGCATGGTTATACTGCTCATATCATGCATATGGTGTCTTACATTGCATAGTTTAGACATCATATACACAATATTCAACACCATGTTCTTAGTTCAGACATCATATCGAATGCCCTCTATTTAGCATATAAATCACATATGTGAATTAAATGATGTGATCCTGATTACTTAGATAACATGTAGGTGAATTATGTCATGCGATAATGTTTAGTTATTCATCATATCTTTGAATTATGTTATGCTATGCTATCCAGTTTTGATAGACATCATATATGTGAAATTATGTCATGCTATCTGTTTTAGTTAAACAATATACATGTCAACTATTTCATGCCCTCTTTTTTCCACACTATCTATTGCATCTGTCTCACATACAATGTCTGTACATTAAACTATGTTTCCTATTTATCAGCCATTTGAATTGGAGCGGGTGATGCTAGTATCTGGTGGACTAAAAGCAGGGTCTTCAAATAAAACAGTGCTACCTCTTGGTGGAGATAGCACCCCGGTTGTACATGCACGAGAACCAGCCATACCACACATAACCCAAACTCTTGCAGATTGTACCCCTACTGTGATGGACAGAGAACCAGCTTCACCCAATCTAACCCCAACCCCAGCAGATAGTAACCCAGTTCCTGTTGACACAGCACCATCTCCACGACAGAGCTCCCAAACAAGAGCAGTTAGTAAGGCAGCTCCAGTGCCCAAAGGGCCACTACTGCCACGGCGAACCCCAACTCCACCAGTTAGTATGCCTATTCCTGTGGAGGAAGCACAACCAGCTAGTCATAGTTTAGCATCTATCGCATTTGATGTTGTTAAATCATATGTGCGTATCTTCCCAACTTGGAAATATTATACTGAAGATGAAGGAAAATGCTAGTTGTAGGTGTTTGTCCAGGAGTTATGTGTAAGTAATGTTATTCATGGCAATTACTTTGCTTTTTCCCATACATCCTACCTCCATGATGGTTATAATACAGCAAATTTTCCCATTTTTCTCTATAGAGAAGGACCGATTTGGAAACTCGGGATGAGGTAAGCTGTGCTAATACCTCTGCTATCTTCAAGAATGCTTGGTGGCAGTATGGGAATTACCTGAAGAAAACGTACTTCATCGGCAAAGAAACTCATAAAATTCCCTTACGTTCTCCTGAGACACATTTACTAGACGATGACTGGGAATGCCTTGTTCTGTACTGGTCCCAAACCAAAAATGTGGTAAGGTCTATGAGCTCATTTCCTATTTTAAGTACTATATTCTTGCGTCTTACTGTACTCTGTTCATGTATAACAAGTGCCTAAACCTGAAGAACAACTGTTCTAATTTAAGATCCCATTGCTATCATAGTTCAAAAAAGCGCTAGGCATTAATTGTGGGTTTTGCCACCGCCTTGCGCTTTACTGACCAAAGCGCATGCTTATGCGCAGTTATGCACAGATTAAGCATAGTTATGCGCAATCCGTTTTGCCAATGCCTAGAGCCTAGGCGCGCTTAAGCGCTCGCTTAGGTGCACCTTTTTTAACTATGATTGCTTTGCTCTTGTATCACTGTATTTACTCATACAAACTTATTTTAAAATTGAAGGATCCAATCGAAACTCCAATGGCACAACACGTATGTTCACGCATGTTTCTTTAACAGGTTTGCTCTATCAATAGCCCTATTGATTTCAATTTCAATTGTGTATACAATTGACTTCTCATATCATGCACATTACTAGCATCACAACAGAGCCAATAGTGTTGTTGTACATGTAGACCCGTGGTACCCATCTGAAATATTGTTGTGCCGTGTAGTTTCCCACGCTTTGTATTCTTTCACTGCTGCTTTGCCTTGAACTGATATGATTTGAACCGTGTCTCTATTTTGATTTGGCAAGACAATGCAGTGACCATAGGACATAGATATATGTTTGTTTGATGCTTTTATTATGTACTAGTACTTGGCAATAGAAGACTTGGTAGTTTAATCCTGTCCACCTTACTAATGAACTGGTTCACCAAAATGAGTTTCATATACTAGTACATGCTAAACTTGTTATGTGTCTGCTTGTTTCTTCTTTTAGAATGCTGACAGAATATTGGGGAAGAGTGTCTTATTAAGCAATGGTAAAGGAAGTAATGCAGATAAGGTTCATGATAGTGACACATCCTTGTTGGTCTCCAACAAAGCTAATAAAATAGCTAAGGAAGACTATCTTGAAGACAGTGAGACAACCCCAAAGTCATGTCTTGGTTTAGTGTTCGAGTTACTGGCCACTACCGCTTGCACAAGATATTCAAACTCACTGTCTAAATCAGTTCGATTTCTTGAGTCTCAACTACAAGCTGAAAGACATCGATCAGCTATGCTGCGACAAGAAGCGGAAGGACCGCGGAAGTCCCTGGAGCATTCAGATGCATACTTTCTGGTGCAACAGCAAGCGTTGGAGGATTTTAGCGCCAAACATGACAAAGCTAATAAGCATGGTGGATACCTAGGATAACGGTCTTGAGATCTTCTGAAGTTGTTTCAGTTATGCTCTTGTTTTGCTGCCGCGTTTATTTGCACTGGTGGCCAATTTTGACGGCTAGTGTATGTAATATGCTGCTTTGTTCCCTATATTTGCACTGGTGGCGAACTTTGATGCCCAGTGGATGTAATATGTGTAATAGCGGTAATAGGCTAGCGTTAATTGCTTGCTTATTTATTTCCTTATTGTCTTGTTTAGTTGTTTGCTTGTAGTCACCGCAGTTATTTTTCTGTGTTTTTCTAGTGGCCACAGTAACCTATTTTTGGTAACTAGGCCAAAATAATCATGGCAACACATGGACTGTTGTAACCATGGGCCTACTGCGGGCCGTATGATCCATGGGCCTTCTACGGGCCGTAGGATCCATTGGCCTTCTATACGGGCCGTAGGATCCATTGGCCTTCTATATGGGTCGTAGGATCCATGGGGCTTCTACGGGCCGTACGATCCATGGGCCTTCTACCGGCTGTACGATCCATGGGCCTTATACGGGCCATAGAATCCATGGGCCTTCTACGGGGCGTATCATCATTTCACTAATCATGGGCCGTACTATTCGTGGACCATAATGGGCCGTTAATAGGCCGTATTTGATAACTCTATGAAAACAGCCCAACGGATTTTTTGACATGAAAACGGCCCAACGTATTAATGGGCCACAAACGGGCCGACTGTAACGACGGGCTGAATTTAGCCCGCAAGCAAAAAATGATAGTAATGTGCCGTAAGTAACCGAATGCTGGAAATGAGCCCAAGAATAAATGGGCCCTGAGAAGGCCGAAAGATAACTTGGGCTGGAAACAGCCCAATGGAATAATAGGCGTTAATGGGTATAAAGTGATACACTGTTCATTACGGGCCAGTTTCACCATGGGCCATTAATGGGCCAAGAGTTACAAAGGGCCTCATATGGACCGAAAGTCGTCATGGGCCATACATGGGCCAGAAGTTAAAACGGGATGGAATCATACTGGATGGCCCAGATGACGCTACTAGGCCTAATTCGGATAGGTCGTAATGGGCCCTGGGCCAGCGGGCTGTAAATGGTCAATATGCGAACAGGCCGTTAATAGGCTTTCTGTGGGCCGGCCCGCCACCTTTTGACCAAGTCAAACGGGCTGGCCTTTGCATAGGAATGGGCCTCTGTTGGGCCGTGCCACGTGCCGACGTATCATAGGCGCCTTGGGTCCAATGAGTGGACAACATCTGTCCCAACATGAGCCGACACGTGTTTTCTCCAGCCAATGATGATTTTACATGTGGAAAATCTCCATTGGTCGGGGCTGTTAATGGGTTATCGGATCCAAAATTGGACCCTATAGCTTAACGGCATTCCGTTATGGTGGATGCCACGTGTCGGTCACCCTTGACAAAAGCACTTCTGTGACGCGCGATTTATCATCATGGAAGTGGACACTTTCGTGATGATAATTTTGGTAATGTCATGGAACACTTCTACGATAGCACAGGTATGACTATCTTGATCTTGTCATAAAATCGTCATGGATGTACATGCATGACAGAAAACGTGACCTACTGTGACAAACACGTATCATCACGGAAGTGTATTGTTTTGTAGTGTAGGCAGGACTCGTTCCCTCTCCCTCCTTTATATACGGAGGCGGGGGGTGCACCTCTAGGCACATCAATTGTTCTTAGCTGTGTGCGGTGCCCCCCTCCATCGTTTACTCCTCCGGTCATATTGTCATAGTGCTTAGGCGAAGCCCTGCGCAGATCACATCACCATCACCGTCACCACGCTGTCGTGCTGACGGAACTCATCTACTACTTCGACCCTCTGCTGGATCAAGAGCTCGAGGGACGTCATCGTGCTGAATGTGTGCAGTACTCGGAGGTGCCGTACGTTCGATGCTTGATCGGTTGAATCGAGAAGACATTCGACTACATCAACCACGTTAAGCTAACACTTCTGCTTTTGGTCTACGTGGGTACGTGGACACACTCTTCCCCTCTCGTTGCTATGCATCTCCTAGATAGATCTTGCATGAACATAGAATATTTTTTTGAAATTGCATGCTACGTTTCCCAACACAGTACCCCGTGGAGGCTAGAGCGAGAGGCAGTAAACGGTGGATGAATGGTAGCCCGTAGAGTCCCGTTTTGTGGTACACCACACCCCTCCCAATGAACAGCACCCCGTTTTAACGGTAGGCGCTCCAACAGAAGTCTGTTTTCTTCGTTTGCAGTATGCTAGACCCCTCCCGATCAATAGTATCCTATTTTCACCATAGGTGGTCGAACAGAAGGCTGTTTACTCTGTTCTATAGTACTGTAGGACCTTGAAGTATGTCTAGAGGGGGGTGATTAGACTACTTGACCAATAAAAACTTAACCTTTTCCCAATTTTAGAGTTTGGCGGATTTTAGCTATTTTAGGACAAGTCAATAGGCAGCGGAAATTAAAGCATGCAACTTGCAAGAAAGTAAAGGGAAGGGTTTGGAGGATTCAAACGCAATTGGAGACACAGATGTTTTTGGCGTGGTTCCGATAGGTGGTGCTATCGTACATCCACATTGATGGAGACTTCAACCCACGAAGGGTAACGGCTGCGCGAGTCCACGGAGGGCTCCACCCACAAAGGGTCCACGAAGTAGCAACCTTGTCTATCCCACCATGGCCATCGCCCATGAAGGACTTGCCTCACTAGCGGTAAATCTTCATGAAGTAGGCGATCTCCTTGCCCTTACAAACTCCTTGGTTCAACTCCACAATCTTGTCGGAGGCTCCCAAGTGACACCTAGCCAATCTAGGAGACACCACTCTCCAAGAAGTAACAAATGGTGCGTTGATGATGAACTCCTTGCTCTTGTGCTTCAAATGATAGTCTCCCCAACACTCAACTCTCTCTCATAGGATTTGGATCTGGTGGAAAGAGGGTTTGAGTGGAAAGCAACTTGGGGAAGGCTAGAGATCAAGATTCATATGGTAGGAATGGAATATCTTGGCCTCAACACATGAGTAGGTGGTTCTCTCTCAGAAATGGTAAGTTGGAAGTGTAGGTTTAGTCTGATGGCTCTCTCCACGAGTGAAGAGGAGGTGGAGGGGTATATATAGCCTCCACACAAAATCTAACCGTTACACACAATTTACCAAACTCGGTGGGACCAAATCGTTAAACTCGGTCGGACCGATTTAGTAAACCTAGTGACCGTTAGTGATTTTCGGTGGGACTGGCATGCAACTCAGTGAGACCAATTCGGTTAGGGTTAGGGCATAATGTAATCTCGGTGAGACCGATTACACAAACTCGGTGAGACCGAATTTGGTAATTAGCTAACCAGAGAGTTGGTCAGGTAAACTCGGTGGGACCGATTTGCTCTTTTCGGTGAGACCGAAATGTTACAAAAAGGAAACAGAGAGTTTACATTGCAATCTCGGTGGGACCGATCGCTCACTTCGGTTAGACCGAAACGTTACGAAGGGAAACAGAGAGATTGCAACCCCATCTCGGTGAGACCGAGATCCCTATCGGTAAGACCGATTTGCTTAGGGTTTGTGGCAGTGGCTATGACTTTTGGAATCGGTGGCGCCGGATTGGAAGAATCGGTGTGACCGATTTTGGCTTTAGGTTTAGGTCATTTGTGGATGTGGGAAAGTAGTTGAGGGTTTTGGAGCATATCACTAAGCACATGAAGCAAGAGGCTCATTAAGCAACACCTCATCCCTTCTTGATAGTATTGGCTTTTCCTAAAGACTCAATGTGATCTTGGATCACTAAAATGTAAAATGAAGAGTCTTGAGCTTTTGAGCTTGAGCCAATCCTTTGTCCTTAGTATTTTGAGGGATCCACTTTCATCATCCATGCCATGCCATTCATTGAGCTTTCCTGAAATATATTTCTTGGAATAGCATTAGCTCAATGAGCTATATGTTGTTATGAATTACCAAAACCACCTAGGGATAGTTGCACTTTCAATATCCCCCTTTTTTGGTAATTGATGACAACATATAGATCAAAGCTTCGACAAATGATAATAAAATTTAAATAACATCGTCGCTTTGAGAAGTATGTGATAAGCAAGAGCTCCCCCTAAATTTGTGCTTAGTTTTAGATTTGCTTTGGACTGCAAATGCACAACGAATTAGGCTCATGGGTTATTCTTCCATGTCACATACATCTTGGTGGAGCGCTCAAAATAATAAACAATGAATACATGCACTCATCACCAAGCATAATGAGTGATCACATAAGATAGATAGGATAATATCATCAAACATGCATAAGTGTAGCTTATGATCAAACACATGATCATCAATGTCTCACAAGCATAGTATCTCAACCAAAAGCAAACAACGATTGAGAAAACACCAAATAAATCAAGAGAGAACAAAAGCAACACTCTCTCTCTCTCTCTCGAAGCCTATGATCTATACATTTTTCTCCCCCTTTGGCAACAAGTTACCAAAAAGTTGATAGAAAATGCATAGTGCTAGATTGACTCTCAGGCTTGATCTTCTGGTGGTGGTGTCCTGATAACTCCTTGGACGAAGGCTTCAGTTGATGTAGAGGGTGCTGGAGTTGATGCTGAAGCTGGTTGCACTAGAGCTGAAGGGGCAGTAGCTGGTGCTGAAGTTGTTGCTCTAGTGTCTGTCACTGGCACTACAACTGACCTCTAGGCTCTGGGCACTCTGGCAAACACATTGGTGGTAGTCTTGCCCTTCCTCTCCTGCATGTCATCCTGCAGCTGCTCCACAACTGACTGAATCTCAGTTACCTTGACATCTAGATCATAGAATTTTTGTTCCATGATTCTTTCCAGGCTCTCCTGGTTTTGAGTTAGGGTGGCTAACCCCTTCTCAATCCTTAGAGATGATGCTATCAAGTAACCAAGCTGCTCTTGTTTGGTTTTCAAGAAATATTCAGATGCCTCCTCTTGAGTTGGCATCTTGGCAGCCTTCTCCCTCTTTGCCTTCTCCTTCTTTTCCTGAGCATGAACTGATGATGGTTCATCCTCATTCATGACAACCTCATTGTCCTCAAAGTCTGGAAAGAGTGGAAAGTGTTCCTTATCCAACTGATATTTTCCTGTGCCCATCTTTGAGTTTATCAATTCTTGAATCTGAGGTACATATCCACAACTCCTCTTCTGATCTGCTGCAGTCCTCTTGATTGTTTCAACTATAAGGCTCATGACTTTGAATTTTTGTGGCACGTCAAATAAATGCATCATATTGATGGCATGCCCTCTGATCATGTTATGGTCACCAGACTTGGGCAACAAAGTGTGCCTCAGAATCCAATTTATGGTAGGCAGCCCTGACAACAGAAAATGGACTGATCCAAAAGTGAAAGTCTCTAGGGCTTTGTTTGGAATCTCCTTGTACATGTGAGCCATTGAATTGTGACCCATCTTCTTCTTTGCATAGATGTCCAGGTCATCCTCATTCTCCTTGGGGGCATTGATCAGACTTGCCCATTCTTCTACAGTGGATTGGTACCTTGTACCTTCAGACATCCAAACTATTCTGCCATCTGGGTAAAAATGTGATGTGGAGTAGAATTGCATGATAAGCTCATCATTCCAATTTGTGAGCTTTTTCCCAACAAAATCTGCAACTCCACAAGAAACAAAGTTGTCTTGCACTCCAGGATATTTCTCTTCATTCTCCTTGATGAATTTCTAGTCAACCCACCTCATGTCACAAACTATGGGCTTCTTGTCCAACAGAATTGTCTCATAGAAGTCCTACTGTTCCTTTGTATGGAACTTGTAATCAACAGTAGTTCTTCTCCTTGTGGCATATGGATCTGCCATTCTCCACAATCTCAGCCCTGAATCCTTCCTGATTCTCATGTCCTCAGCCATAGGATGGGCATCATTGTGGTCTGGTATCTTGGGCTTGAGCTTCCTTAGAACTTGTCCTTCTTCATCTTCCTCCTCTGTAACCTCAGGCACTGGGGCCTTGTTCTTCTCAGCAGCTGGAATACTCCTAGTATTCCTCTTTGGTGCAGACTTGGCCTTGGGGGCAGCTTTGGGTGCTTCCTTGGGCTTGGATGTTGCAGCCCCAGATCTGATTGCATCACCCATAAGCTTTGGTGCCTTTGGTGCTGGTGCAGCAAGCTCTTCCTCTTCCATCATGGAAGGTTGCCCAACAACTCTGGTCATGGTCTTCTTGACCCTTTCCTTCCTCTTCTTGCTTTCATCAGCTGGCTCTTTGGGATCAGGATTTTCAGGCAGTTGAGTTGATGCTCTGGCCTTGGGCAGAGGTTGCCTTCTTGCAGGCCTTTTAATCTTCATGCCTGGCTTTATATCCTTTGCTGAGCCATATTCCTTCTTGAGCACCACTTTCTTGGAAGTAGCCT
Source organism: Triticum dicoccoides (assembly GCF_002162155.2). Classification (NCBI taxonomy): domain Eukaryota; kingdom Viridiplantae; phylum Streptophyta; class Magnoliopsida; order Poales; family Poaceae; genus Triticum; species Triticum dicoccoides. The sequence goes on along the minus strand of NC_041387.1, from coordinate 390,517,966 downwards.
CATCTTCCTCAGCTTTGTAGTCCTCATCCTCTGAATCTGAATTTCTTTTCCTCCTTTGCCTAGTTGCAGCCTTAGGCAAATTGCTAGGAGTACTTCTGCTCCCTTCATCTGAAGTACTGGAGGGACTAGTGCCCTCACTCAAGTCCATCTGCTCTTCTGGCCTGTTCTGGCTGTCACTTTGATCAGACATACTGCAAAAGCTGACTGCTGACCCTGTGAAGAGTTATAGATGAGATAGAAAAGATGAGCATCACAAAATGCAGAGGTTTTTGCAAAAGAATGACTCAAAAGTTCAGTCTTAGTTTTCCACAGAAAGCATTTCGGATCCACCGATTTTCAAACTCGGTGATACCGAAGCAGTTTTGGAACCTAAACTGATGATCTCAGTTGGACCGAGTTTCAGTTCGGTGGTACCGAGACTGCTAGGGTTTCACTGAATTCTAAAATCGGTTGCACCGATTAGTAATTCTCGGTCAGACCAAGAGTCACTAGTGCAATGGCATAAGACAAATCGGTGAGACCGAGTTTTTTAACTCGGTGGGTCCGAGATGGTTTCGGCGGAAACCTAAACCTAAAAATTTGAATCACGTCTAATCTATGAACTACTTTGGCTGGATAGAAGAGTTTCAATCGTGGCAAGATTCAATATGAAAACAATGTGCTAGGAATCAGACGTGGATAACACAAAGATCAAGTCCATACCCTAACTTGGTGGTGGACTTGCTACGGCGGCAACGGCGGGGACGAAATCCGTTGACGGCGGCGGAGACCAGTGACAGGAGGCTGCTGGCGACGAGGAGATGATCCGGAGACCACGATGGCAGAGCGAGCTGTTGCACGGGCGAAGGGTTTCAGAGAAATTTCCAAAAAAAATCCCGTGGCTATATATAGCCCGTCCCTGTCGGTGTGACCGAGTGGAACAACTCGGTGGTACCGAGATGCATAAATGTGTTCAGTTACAGCAAATCGGTGAGACCGAAAAGTTCAAATCGGTTGCACGAGATAGAAAACTCAGATCAACTTGATGATCTCGATAGGACCGAAATGGAAGAATCGGTCAGACCGAGAATCACAAAGAGGTTTTGGAAGTTTAAGTCTATGACGAATCAGGGACTCCGAGTGCTCCTCACACAGAGTGGTTCGAATCTGACTTGATCAAATTTTGTGATGTAGCATGAATAGAGTTTGAGACGAGAAAAGCATAGATAGCTAAAGAAGGTTCTTAGGCATTCTTGTCCATCCACTTGGTCAAAATAAGAATGAACCAAACAATCAAAAGAACAAGTGGATGTCCTTGAATGAGTAAAATATGCACCAACATGCTCAGACAATAAAATGGCAAATGAAATATGTGGCAAAGCATGCACAACCAATTCTAGCATCTATCAAACAATTGGCGATGACTAGGTCATCTATATATGAGTATATTGACTTAGGAGTGAAATGAGAACATTTGATCATAGGTCATACTCATCGTTTAAGCTCAAGTGGGGTTACCACTTTTACATAATGCATTAATGTGTTCACACCATTAGAGTTGCTTTGACTCAATTCTTAGAGTTAAGCTCCCCCTAGATGTGAGATCCCCCTTTAGAGGGATGAACTAACCTTGGGTTTTGTCGATGATGACTTCATGTAGGTGTTGAAGATGTAGATGCTCAATGTTGATGTAGATCATTTGGAGCAATACTTTGGAGTGAGTTGCACTTTCAACTTGGCCTACATGGGTTAGTCCCACAAGGAACAAACAAGAATATCCATATACATAGAGTGATGCACACACAAGATGATGTCCATGAAAACATTAGGTTACCTTGTCCCTTGCCTTACCAACATGAGGGTTTGTGACTCCTTGAACTAGTGCAAGATGTGAAAGTTGATTGCACTTGTTCTTGCCAAAATGATATGAGTGAAGAATGTTGGCGGAGTCACCCTCAAGAACTCTCTAGTTATTCTTCTTCGGGATCCGCATCATCTTGATAGGAATCCTTGGAGTTGTAGTTGTACTTGATGAAGTAGAACTTGATGTAGTCTTGGGAACCCACTTGACCAAGGCCTTGGGTGCTTCTTCAAATGCATCAATCTCTTCTTGAAGCTTGTCCTTGCCTTTGTTCTTGTAGTCTTGTGGTGGAAGATCATCTTGAGCTTGTGTCCCCTCGAAGGAAGTAGGATCATACTTCTCTTATTGAGGAACAAACTTCGTCTTGGGGTATTGATCTTCTTCCCATTCAACTCCATTGGCGTTGAACTTTCGTTCAAAACCAACACCTTGATTCTTCCGGTGCCTTCCTTGCTTGCGTACAATTTCCTCGAATTGCTTACTCCCGGCAAGGCTCTTGTAAACACCTTTCTCTATAATTCCCTTCAATAAACTATTTTCTTGCTCAAGTGTAACTTGGCTAAGAGAATCATTAGTGGAATCAAGAGAACTACTAGAAGCAACAACATTGGATTTTACATTATTATTGTTACTACTAGAGGAAGTATCTTTCTTGTGCTTGTTACTAGACTTGACTTGAGGCATGTAAGTAGATAAGAGTAAATGCTTGGCAATGTAAGAAGAACTTTTCTTGCGGAGATCATCATTGATTGCCTTTAAGAACTCATGCTCTTGCTCAAGATTGAGCTTTTCAAAGCGTAACTTCTCATGAGCCCTTAAAAGTTCTCGATGATCTTCGAAGATAGTTTCATGAGCCAACTTAAGAGTGTTTAGTTCTTTAGTTAGAAGCTCAATTTTCTCCTTATCATTGTCATTCGTTTGATTAGCATGATTAATTGATGTTTCATCATAGTATTCATCACTAGAGTTGTCAATAAGTAAATCATCATCCACAAGCAAGTCATCTTCATCACTATTAAAATCAACATACTCGGGATGTGTTACCTTTGGACCTTTGGCCATGAAGCATCTTCCAATTCCTTCATTTGTTGAATCAAATATGTCGTAGGAGTTGGTTGACACAAGTGCTAGACCAGCAACACCTTCATCTTGAGTATGTTCAGAGTCGGAGTGATAGCTTCTCTCGGAGTGATTGTCGGAGTCGGAGCCGGAAACCCATTCACCAACATGAGCTTGATGTCTTCGTTTTGTGTAGCTCCTTGATGACTTGTCCTTCCTTTCCGAATCCTTGCTTCTCCGTGAGGGTCTTCGTTCATAACGATCATCTCTCCTCCTCTCTCTCTTGGTGGTGATTCTTCTCTTTTGCTTCTTCTTTTTGGAGAATCTTCTCTTCTTTTGTAGGGTGCCGTACACTCATTGGAGTAGTGTCCAGGCCTCCCACAATTGTAGCAATTGCGCTCTCAACTAGAAGATCTCTTGTCCTGATAAGACCTTGACTTGGAGCTTCTTTCTTTGCTACTACTCTTGTAGAATTTGTTGAAGTTCTTCACCATTAAGCTCAATTCTTCATTGAAGGTTTGTTTCTCACTTGATGATGTGGGGGCTTCACTTGAGGCTTTGTAAGCACCACTTGACTTGTTGTGAAGTTCCTCCTTGTCCTTGAGTGACATCTCATGAGCAACAATCCTTCCAATGACTTCCGTTGGCTTGAGATCTTTGTAGTTTGGCATCATTTGGATCAACGTGCACACGGTATCATACTTTCCATCCAATGCTCTTAGGATTTTCTTGATGATGAATTTGTCGGTCATCTCTTCACTCCCTAAGCCGGCAATCTCATTTGTGATAAGAGCAAGCCTAGAGTACATTTCAGCGACACCTTCACAATCCTTCATTTTGAACTTGTCAAGCTGACTTTGGAGCACATCCAACTTGGATTCCTTGACGGACTCGGTACCTTCGTGCATATCAATCAAAGTATCCCAAATTTCCTTTGCATTCTCAAGATGGCTGGTTTTGTTGAACTCTTCGGGGCACAATCCGTTGAAGATGATATCACAAGCTTGAGCGTTGTATTGCAGCATCTTCAATTCTTCCGCATTTGCTTCATGGTTCGGTTCTCTCCCATCAAAGAATTCACCTTGCAAGCCAATACAAATAATTGCCCAAACGGCAGGGTTATGTCCGAGAATATGCATTTTCATCTTATACTTCCAGCTAGCAAAATTAGTACCATCAAAGTAAGGACCTCTACGGTGATAATTTCCCTCGCTAGACGCCATACTCTCCTAGGTTGTGAAACCAAGGCTATGACCACCAAAAGCTATGGAAATCAAAGAAAATGGAGACCAAAGCTCTGATACCACTTGTAGGACCTTGAAGTATGTCTAGAGGGGGGGTGATTAGACTACTTGACCAATAAAAACTTAACCTTTTCCCAATTTTAGAGTTTGGCAGATTTTAGCTATTTTAGGACAAGTCAAGCAATCATCACACAATACAAGCAAGCATGAAAAGAGTGTATAGGCAGCGGAAATTAAAGCATGCAACTTGCAAGAAAGTAAAGGGAAGGGTTTGGAGGATTCAAACGCAATTGGAGACACTGATGTTTTTGGCGTGGTTCCGATAGGTGGTGCTATCGTACATCCACGTTGATGGAGACTTCAACCCATGAAGGGTAATGGCTGCGCGAGTCCACGGAGGGCTCCACCCACGAAGGGTCCACGAAGTATCAACCTTGTCTATCCCACCATGGCCGTCGCCCACGAAGGACTTGCCTCACTAGCGATAGATCTTCACGAAGTAGGCGATCTCCTTGCCCTTACAAACTCCTTGGTTCAACTCCACAATCTTGTCGGAGGCTCCCAAGTGACGCCTAGCCAATCTAGGAGACACCACTCTCCAAGAAGTAACAAATGGTGCGTTGATGATGAACTCCTTGCTCTTGTGCTTCAAATGATAGTCTCCCCAACACTCAACTCTCTCTCATAGGATTTGGATCTGGTGGAAAGAGGGTTTGAGTGGAAAGCAACTTGGGGAAGGCTAGAGATCAAGATTCATATGGTAGGAATGGAATATCTTGCCCTCAACAAATGAGTAGGTGGTTCTCTCTCAGAAATGGTAAGTTGGAAGTGTAGGTTTAGTCTGATGGCTCTCTCCACGAATGAAGAGGAGGTGGAGGGGTATATATAGCCTCCACACAAAATCTAACCGTTACACACAATTTACCAAACTCGGTGGGACCGAATCGTTAAACTCGGTCAGACCGATTTAGTAAACCTAGTGCCCGTTAGTGATTTTCGGTGGGACTTACATGCAACTCGGTGAGACCGATTTGGTTAGGGTTAGGGCATAACGTAATCTCGGTGAGACCGATTACACAAACTCGGTGAGACCGAATTTGGTAATTAGCTAACCAGAGAGTTGGTCAGGTAAACTCGGTGGGACCGATTTGCTCTTTTCGGTGAGACCGAAATGTTACAAAAAGGAAACAGAGAGTTTACGTTGCAATCTCGGTGGGACCAATCGCTCACTTCGGTTAGACCGAAACATTACGAAGGGAAACAGAGAGATTGCAACCCCATCTCGGTGAGACCGAGATCCCTATCGGTAAGACCGATTTGCTTAGGGTTTGTGGCAGTGGCTATGACTTTTGGAATCGGTGGCGCCGGATTGGAAGAATCGGTGTGACCGATTTTGGCTTTAGGTTTAGGTCATTTGTGGATGTGGGAAAGTAGTTGAGGGTTTTGGAGCATATCACTAAGCACATGAAGCAAGAGGCTCATTAAGCAACACCTCATCCCTTCTTGATAGTATTGGCTTTTCCTAAAGACTCAATGTGATCTTGGATCACTAAAATGTAAAATGAAGAGTCTTGAACTTTTGAGCTTGAGCCAATCCTTTGTCCTTAGTATTTTGAGGGATCCACTTTCATCATCCATGCCATGCCATTCATTGAGCTTTCCTGAAATATATGTCTTGGAATAGCATTAGCTCAATGAGCTATATGTTGTTATGAATTACCAAAACCACCTAGGGATAGTTGCACTTTCAAGTACACGGGGCCTTGTTTCAGCTATTCCGTCCAAGTCGGTTGGCTCCCAATGAACACGACGCATTTCGTTGCCTCCCGATGAACATGACACAGTTTCTCCATTCTGACCTAGTCGGCTGGCTGCCGATGAACAGGACGCCGTTGCTGCCGTCTACAGCCTCCCCATGTATACGAGCCATGGCCATACGTATGCGCGAGTAGCCATTCGAGACCCTGCATGTATGTACGAACGTGGTCGTATTTTTTGGCATGTGGCTATACGTACGTGTACACGGTTTAGACTGGACTACCTAAACTGCTACGTCGGGGGCTCTACTAGTACATATGCTGCTGCTTGCTCGGCCACGGTTCATCGTTGCAGAGAGACCGATCGACCAGTATGTACGTACACGTTCGCGACCACACAGACAATGCTGCGTACGCTTCGACCGGGGTGGGTCCCAGCTATTAGGGAGGATAAGGATTCACTTCCCTGCATGCGAGGATATAGTTGTTGGGCCCCAGTTGTCAGGGGGGCAATTTTATTTTGCGAGTAATAAGGAGGCACTTCCTTGTGTTAGAAGATGTAGCTGGTGGGTCGAGCTATCAGCCTCACCGCCTAAAGTCCTCTTCTGATGGTTGTCTTTCGCCGACCACGTTGACCATGCTGCACCAAGAGCACCAAGGCGGTGAACGACGGCGAGGCCTAGGAAGGGAACAACACGGAGCCAGGGAAGACAAGGCAGTGGATGCCCATGTGGAGGGGAGTATGATGGCTGACTGCTTTGGCTGTGGTGTGAGGCTGCCGTCATTGGAGAATAACAGGAGGTGTGGGTGTGTAGAGTGGATGTCATGGCTAGCGGTGCAGCACAGCATGCCATGGGAGGCAGGAGCAGGCAGTACGGTGAGCACTGATTTGGGCGACTGAAACAAGAAGACCAGAGGTTGAAGACACAACACAATGGTTGGATTAACATCCAACGGTCACTGCACCTAGAATCATTTGTTGAATAAGTTGACAAAGCCCTACGTATGCGTCAACTTAGTAGGCCCACAAGTCAGCATCCAAATCTGATGGGTCCCAGCTAGCAGGGGGATCATTTTTTTTGCGCGTAACAAGGTGACACTTCCTTGCATGCAAAGATGTAGCTGGTGGGTTCCAGCTATTAGGGAGAGGAAACCTTATTTCGCATAATAAGGAGGCACTTGCATGCGTGTGAAGATGTAACTGGTGGGTCGAACCTGTCAGGGGGAGAAATCATTTGTTTTCGCATAATGAGGATGCACTTGCTTGCGTGCGGCCATGGACCATGTGGGCCCCTAATGTAAGCCACTCCACATACATCCCTCTTACAATGGTTGTCGTTTGCTGACAAAGTTGACCACGACACCCCGAGAAAACCAACGCGGTGACGGCGAGGCCTAGGAAGGGAACGACCCAGAGCCGGCAAAGACACAACAGTGGATGACCACACGGAGGGGAGTACATGGGTTCACTGGTTCAGCTACGGTGTGAGGTTGCCGTCGTCGGAGAATAACAGGAGGTGTTGGTGAGTAGAGGAATGGCCTGGATAGGGATGGGACTAGGGTGGGCCGATGAGGCCTGCGCTGCAGCATAGCCGGCCACGAGAGGCGGTATTGCCGACGGTGGTTTGGGTGGCTGAAGCAAGAATATCCGAGATTGAATAAGCATGACAGCTATTGGATGAACATCCAATGGCCACAGCTGCTAGAATCGTCTGTTGACTATAAGGTGAAAAGCCTTGCGTACGCGCCAACTTTTTTTTGAGGGCTACCTATGCGCCAACTTAGTAGGCCCACAAGTGCGCATCACATCTGTGGCAGAGAGCATACAGCCCATTTGCGATTTGTATTAATTTACAACCCATTTCTTAATTCTAATGGAATTTACTGCAGCCCCTTTACTGTTTGTTAACATTACTGCCTATTTTTCTAGCCAGGACAACGGTTTATAATTTTTCACATTTTGATGGGATCCGATCTATTATTTATCCCATTTTTTTTGAGACATATTAAATCTAATTTTAAAATAAACTTATATTAGGTAAAAATTCAACAAAATTTTGCGCGCAACAATTAATGAAATTAAAATTTTGAAAATCCTAAAAAATGCAATGCAGGAGCTGCCCGCCCTCAAATGAGGTTCCATCAAGAAAATCCAAAAAATAATTCTGAGACTAATTACCTGTTTGGAGCATTTTTTATATTTACCACACATTTTTATAATTACATCCCATTTATTATTTTTAAAGCCCATTTTCTTGGCAAGCCTAATGCATTCCTCATAGGAAAGATTTGCAGCCCAGTGGGCTAGAGAATAACAAGTTGGCCTAGGTTGGGTATTCCTCAGAAAAAGTATAGCTGAGCAAGCCATTTTCATTTTGAAAATGTATTCTGGGCTGGATATTTGATCGACATAAAATAATATCTTGGGCTAACGGGCCACAACCCGCCCAGTTGATAACAATAACAAAAACATCAGTCAAACAAAATTCTGCTCAACACTCAAAAAACAAATACCGCTCGAGCTGCTGGGTACCAGCTGTCGGCCACTCCTTGTGCAATTCTCTCGTTTATTGACTATATAGCTGACAATGGTGTGGGACCGTGATGTCAGGAACCAGGAGGAATCAATTTTTATATATAGTTGTATAATAAGAGGCACTTGCGTACATAGGCGATGGCCCTGGTGTGTCCATACTATCATCCTCTCCATGTAAAGTCATCTCCCGATGCCTCATGTTTGTTGACCATGTTGACAACGCGAGACGGCGGTGCCACGGCGAGCGCAACAACTCGAAGGTCGACGGAGAGGGCCTCGCGGGCCCTATGGATGGTGTGATACAGTGCCCACTACTCATTTAGGAAGCCAGGATCATGGGGCCACATGTCCGCGGCGGCATTGGCGTCCGCTTGTTCACCGTCGATTCGTCCCTCCGCGAGCCGGTGCTCGTTGAGGAGACAGAGGTTGCAGCACTAGTCCTCCTGCACTTGCCGGAATGCCGATTCTAGAGGCGCTGCTAGCTCTTCTGCCATTAGGGCATCAAAGTGCGGCCGCACCTTCTCTATGGTGAATAAGGCATGAACCGACTTGGGTGGTGGTGCCGGCTCCTGGTCAGAAGCCTCATCCATCGTCTGGTTGTCGTCGCTGAGCTTGATGAGCTCACTGGCGAGCTAGCATGTCCGACTGTTGGACCGGACCACTGCCAAGCACGAGTCTGACCGACCTGGGCCACCCAGACCCCCTCCCACATCAGCGCGCGCTTCTTGCCCGAAACGGTTAGCGTCGCCCGTGCCACTTCCCGGTGCAGGCGACTGCTCTACATTCAAACGACACAAGTGCCATCCGTCCGTCCCTCTACCGCCCACCATTCCTATATAAACTACTGCCCCGGCCATAGTCGCAGTCATACGCGTCCATTCCCTTTCTCCTCTCCACACCACTCCCACCATGTCTTCCTCGCTCTCCACCGCTCTCCGGGATGGGCAGACGACAACCCAGAAGAACGACGACGTCCAAATGGAGAACGTGCTGGTCGAGGAGCCGGCACCAACCTCGTCCTCCACGACATCCTAGCAGGTGCATTGCACCATGACCATCAGCGAGGCCCGTGCCCAATGCATGGACATGGTGAGGCAACAGCGAGAGGAGAAGTCCCAGGAGGCGCAGACCAACACTACCTACAACAACTAGTTCCTCCAAGAGCACCTGCAATCGGAGGAGCAGATCGTCGCAGAGTGGGCGGAGCAGGAGGCGCTGCTCGAGTCGTACCGCTCCGCCCGCGAGAGCTGTCTTGAGCGCTGGCGGTACCATATGCGGGTGGCGGAGGTTGCGGCCGCCTACAAGGAGGACGATCAAGGGGGCGAGGCATTGTTTGGTGACACCAACAACGAGGCAGAGGACTTCGCTGGCTCCGCCGAGGCCCCGCCCCGCCGAGACCAGGCCTCATCGGGAACGAGGCAGAGAACATCACCGGCTCCGCCAAGGCCCTTCCCCGCTGGCAACAAGCCAGAGGACTTCGCCGGCTCCGTCGAGGCCCCACCTGCCGGCAACATTGTAGAGGATATCGCCGGCTCCGCCGAGGCCCCGCTCCGCCGAGGCCCTGCTCCGCCTTCAACGAGGCGGAGGATTTCCCCCGCTCCACCGGGGTGTCGCCCCGCAAAAAATGAGGCAGAAGACATTGGTGGATCCGTCGAGGCCCCACCCCGCCGGCAACGAGGCCGCGCCACACAGAAAACAAGGAAAAGTAGAAGACGGTATGACACCGCCGCTCGGGTCCAAGTAAGGCTACCGCTCTACCCTCCGGTTGAAGCCAAGCTTGGCGGGTTGAACATTGACGGTCGATTAGCTGCTTGGCAGCGACATGGAGTCATACGGATTCACTTCTTGTGGCTCCGGAAGCAGAGCTAGAGAAGAAGCTTCGGTTCTTGGGCCGGACACGGGGAATGGGCACCGGAGATCATAAATTAGGTTAATTAATTGAACCTCCAGAGCCGGAAGCACCGCTTTGTAGTTGAAGAATGTCTAAAATGTAATGAAATCCGACATGTTTATATGAAATCAGGCCGTGTATGAACGAATTTAGACCAAATAGTTTGAATTCTTGTATTAGTTGCATTACATGAACATTGAAAACAATACGTACTATTACCTCCGTCTAGGTGTGTAAGTCACCTTATGGAAAGCAAATAATCCCAAAACACTCAGGCGCGGTGCATTAACTCTCACCTCGTTTATTGTTTTTTGACACAAATAAAGGAATCAACCAATAAAATATGTGGAGCGTGTATGCTATCAATGACTTTAGACTACCAAACATGACATGCAGTGGTCGGTCCATTGCATGCAATGCTATTAAGTAAATAAACATTAAGTTCTCTCGTTTTTCCCTCCGCCTTGGACGCGGTGCACAACCTAAGATGACTTAGGAACCTAGACAGAGGGAGTAGCATTATTCTTAGGAAGCATGATAATCATGTCGTTTGCTATAGATTCACACTTTGCAAAAGTTTGAGAAGCTTTTTAGTGTGCATGTACATTGCAATCAAACTCACAGGAATGGCAATTCATTGAACAACAACTGATCGATGATTATGCATCTCAATTATTCACAAGTCAGAGGGAATATTTACTTCACAAATAAAGACACAAATAAATAAAAATCGATAGAGCATCTCAATTATTCATGTCAGAGCCAATATTTACTTCACAACTGAAGACACAAATAAAGAAAAATCGATCGATGCTGCTGACAGCATGGACATCCTATTCCAAAATATCAAATGCATGCCTTCTTGCTAACATCAATGAGCAAAATTTGAAAAGGTTGTCCCATTCCAAAATATCAAAAGCATGTCTTCTTGCGAACATCAATGAGCAAACTTTTAGAAGGTATTCCCATTCCAAAATATCAAATTCCTACGATTGTGGAATGGGCGGGGTTTTCCATCAGTTTGCACATTGGCATGCCGCCTCATGCTAAATAAACCTTTTGTTCTTTTTGTGCAGTTCCACTAAAATCAACCAACTTCACACGTAGCTTGTAGGTTTCGCCTTTATATGTTGCAACTCCTTCAACATATTGGCACCACCAGAACATTTGGTGCAGTTCCCACTGAAATCAACTTGAGCATCCCTGTTTGCATAAATACAAAAAAGTGATTAGTATGAAGCAAACTGGATTATGAATTTATAGTTTAAAGATGCACCTACATGATCCATGCAGAGCACACATTTAAAAAATGGAACTCGCCAGAAAGAATCCTAAAACAACATTGTACTTGCCCATCACAGCAAAAAATATGGAAATATGTGAGTCCTTCTGAGTTGAAGTTAGTTTGGTCTTGTGGGCAGTAATGTAGCCATCCTTCAATTGCTCCTTCTGATGAGAAGATAGACCGGGCTTCTTCATCCTGGCATAATCGAAACTAGGCACTTCATGTACTCCATATTTTTCTTCAAAGGATGATGATCCTGTTGCATGAACACAAGAGAACAACTAAATGCTAGCACCCCTGTTTGCTCAAAAAAGTAAAGGAAATATTTAAAACAACCATTACATTAACAATGGGAGTAACTGATGAACTGTATAGTCACAAAGAGATGCATCCTCATTAGCCTCATTGGAAATGATATGATACCAAAGAACATCAACTCAACTTGAACTGTATTATTACTTAATTTTATCAGCGGCTATAATGGTGGCAAATCGGTGCCTCAATTTATTAGCAGCCTTAGATTAACATGCGAAACAATACCACTTTCTCATGACAGTACCTAAACAGTAGCACAACACCAATAGAGATGACAAAGCTCAATCATATGGATGAAATCTGTGGGCACCAACCTTTTTCAGGAGGCTTAATATATACTCCTTGATTAGTTTAATGTTTCCAACATCTTCTTGTGCAGTTCCACTAAAATATATGTTATGTTCAAACAAGACATATTTGCATAAATAGAGATAATTACATATTACATGGTATCAAATCACAGTGGCAAAACAATTGCTCGGTCAAGCCATAGCAATAAATTAAGATGCAAAACTATATCATCACTTGTGTCATCATAGTTCTAGTGCTTCATTACAGCACCGGGGGTTGATTTTTGTTCTTCTTCCGCTTGTTCTTCCCCTTCATCACTTGGTTCAATAACATACAAGCTTCGCCTTCAATGTAAGATTTGGCTTGTCAATTAGGGAGCACAAGTATAGAACTAAACAACAACAATAATTTTCTGATGACAGTAGCAAAATATAGGCCAACAATTGTGAAATATCATTATCCTACCTCAATGGGATATTATGTTGCACATACAGATTGGAAGTCCGGTCTCCTTTTGTGCAGTTCACTAAAATCAAGCAACGTTACCATATAAGTAGCACAACATATGAAAGCATGCTGCACAATCATGTGGAAGAAGGCCAGTATTGACCTCTCATGACGCAGAATTCAAACAACTCACAAGAAGAAGATCTGAAACAAATTTGCCAACATGGATAGGAAGTCAGATCTCCTCTTGTGCATTTCCACTAAGATCAAGCAATCAAGCAACATTGTCGGTGTGACATTTCATTTGAACTGCACAAAACACTCTTAAAACAAAAGTGTTTTGTGCAGTGCAGCAAAAGGTCGCAATAGCAGGAAGGTGAAGTAGATAAACCTATTTACACAGAGGTGCAAAGGAAACAATTACTGGTTAATAACGATGGATGACACAAAAGCCCACAAAAAGAAGCATCTAACTTATCTAAATGGGAAAGAAAGCAAGACAGTAGCATTCCTCAAACAATGGCATTGATTCATATTAAAGAGAGATTATATTAACAATAAAATTCATTAAACATGGAATTTGGTTTTAACTATGGCATTTCTTCAATTTTCCAGCGGCATTATTAGATTAACAACAGCTAAAGAGTTGTATGGGATAGTTGACGCACCAGCACCATGTGCATCTATCAATGTATAAAGTGGTGATGCATAGTCTGTTGCATATTTGTGTTGGTCCCATTTTTGTTCTCTTTAGACACCTTTCCCTATGTGAGGGCAACAAATCTAGTCCTGCTTAAACTCTACAACCTTGTGCCCCACCCACAGAAAGATCAGTTCCTTGCAGATGTGTGTACTGCGTTTGTCATTGTTTTTCCTTTTTGACCAACATAGGTGTTGGATAGCCAGTCTTTGAACCACGTCCTAGATTCATGCTATACAACTTTCCCCACTACTCTCCTGTTTGATCCAACACCTAGATTCGAGTACAGAAGCAAAAAAAATCCACATGCAGCTAGAGCAATGCATGTGGATTAAGTAAATTATACCTTAAGGTTCTCGAGGAGTGGCTTAGTGGGCGGCCGGAGGCTGATCTGCCCACACTATGGTAGGCAGTGAGGAAGAAGGGGTCGGAGGCCCTCCCACGCCACTATTGGGTGAAAGCAAACGGCGGTGCCGGCAGTGTATTCCCTCGCTCGTCGACGACGACAACGTTAAGCCTCCTGCCCTTCCCCGGGGGTACGGGATGCTATCACCTCTTTGACCAGTAGTGAGGGGAGAGAGGCCGACGCAGTCTTGTTTAGATCTGAAGAGGGTGAGAGT
>NC_041387.1:390490684-390503729 GCF_002162155.2 Triticum dicoccoides | reverse complement strand
AGTTGGAGTGGTTATCTTTTTCTCTCCATAAAAATCGTTTTAAATTGTGCATGAAACGGAACTCTTTATTTAGTTTCTCCCTCCATCACAGTTTATAGGTCACACATCAACAATCTCTCAGATCAAGATGATTAGCGATTGGACTGAAAAATAGCATCGAGAGTTATACCATGGAGCCTAATTATTGGAGAAATTAATGCGTACACACATGCATGGAGTGCTTTCAGTCCACGCACACACATGCATGCATTTATCCCACCCCGCGTACACACCTACATGGAGAGAAAATTGTGGGCTTGATTGCTGTTATGATGCCCTAATTAATAGGGCATTAAACCAAACGCGCCTAAAATCCCTCCGGTGATGGAAATGCATGAGAATTGAAGCGCTCCCTGTAAACTGTGATGGAGGGTAATGCTAATGCTCGAAGAAAATTTAACGCTCGAAGGAGTCAATTCACAATTAACGCTCCACGCCTCCCGGTCGCACTTACTATTGTTCATGTATGGTACACGATCCTTCGAAGTGAACAACACTACAAGAAAATACACTTCCATGATCATACGTGTTTGTCACAGTAGGTCTCATTTTTGTCATGCATGTACATCCATGATGATTTTATGACAGAATCAAGATAGTCATACATGTGCTATCATAGAAGTGTTCCATGACATTACCAAAATTATCATCACGGAAGTGTCCACTTCCATGACGATAAATCGCGCATCACAGAAGTACTTTCGTCAAGGGTGACCGACACGTGGCATCCACTGTAACGGAACACCGTTAAGCTATCGGGTCGAGTTTTGGATCCGATAACCCGTTAACAGCCTCGACCAATGGGGATTTTCCACGTGTAAAATCATCATTGGCTGGAGGAAACACGTGTCGGCTCACCGTTGGGACAGATGTCATCCGCTCATTGGAACGAAGGCGCCTATGATACGGCGACACGTGGCACGGCCCAACAGAGGCCCATTCCTGTGAAAAGGCCGACCCATTTGACTTGGTCAAAAGGTGGCGGGCTGGCCCGCAGAAAGCCTGTTAACAGCCTATTCGCATATAGCCCATTTACAGCCCGCTAACCTAGGGCCCGTTACGCCCTATCCGAATTAGGTCCAGTAGCGTCATCTAGGTCGTCCAATATGATTCAGCCCGTTTTAACTTCCGGCCCATGTGTGGCCCAAGACTTCTTTCGGCCCATATGAGGACCTTTGTAACTCTTGGCCCATTAACGGCCCGTGGTGAAACTGGCCCGTAATGAACAGTGTATCACTTTATACCCATTAACGGTCCGTTATTCCATTGGGCCGTTTCCAGCCCAAGTTATCTTTCGGCCTTCTCAGGGCCCATTGATTCTTGGGCTTATTTGCAGCATTCGATTACATAGGGCCCCTTACTATCATTTTCTGCTTGTGGGTCAAATTCAGCCCATCTTTACAGTTGGCCCGTTTGCGGACCGTTAATACGTTGGGCCGTTTTCATGTCAAAAAAACCATTGGGTTGTTTTCATAGAGTTATCAAATACGGCCTATTAACGGCCCATTATGGTCCACGAATAGTACCGCCCATGATTGGCGAAATGTTGATACGCCCCGTAGAAGGCCCATGGATCCTACGGCCCGTATGAGGCCCATGGATAGTACGGCCAGTAGAAGGCCAATGGATCGTACGGCCCGTAGAAGGCCCATGGATCCTACGGCCCGTAGAAGGCCCATGGACCCTAAGGCCCGTATAGAAGGCCGATGGATCCTACGGCCCGTATAGAAGGCCAATGGATCCTACGGCCAGACGAAGGCCCATGGATCATACGGCCTGCAGGAGGCCCATGGTTACAACAGTCCGTGTGTTGCCATGATTATTTTGGCCTAGTTACCAAAAATAGGCTATTGTGGCCACTAGAAAAAAACAGAAAAAGAACAGCAGTGACTACAAGAAACAACTAAACAAGACAATAAGGAAATAAATAAGCAAGCAATTAACGCTAGCCTATTACCTCTATTACACATATTACATCCACTGGGCATCAAAGTTCGCCACCAGTGCAAATATAGGGAACAAAGCAGCACATTACATACACTGGCCGTCAAAATTAGCCACCAGTGCAAATAAACGTGGCAGCAAAACAAGAGCATAATTGAAACAACTTTAGAAGATCTCAAGAAACGTTATCCTGGGTATCCACCATGATGGCAATAAGCTTAGCAAGCTAATTAGCTTTGTCCTGTTTGGCGCTAAAATCCTCCAACGCTTGCTGTTGCACCAGAAAGTATGCATCTGAATGCTCCAGGGACTTCCGCAGTCCTTCCGCTTCTTGTCGCAGCACAGCTGATCGATGTCTTTCAGCTTGTAGTTGAGGCTCAAGAAACCGAACTGATTTAGACAGTGAGTTTGAATAGCTTGTGCAAGCGGTAGTGGCCAGTAACTCGAACACTAAACCAAGACAGGACTTTGGGGTTGTCTCGCTGTCTTCAAGATAGTCTTCCTTAGCTGTTTTATCAGCTTTGTTGGAGACCAACAAGGATGTGTCACTATCCTGAACCTTATCTGCATTACTTCCTTTACCATTGCTTAATAAGGCACTCTTCCCAATATTCTGTCAACATTTTAAAAGAAGAAACAAGCAGACACATAACAAGTTTAGCATGTACTAGTATATGAAACTCATTTCGGTGAACCAATTCATTAGTAAGGTGGGATTAAACTACCAAGTCTTCTATTACCAAGTACTTGTACATAATAAAAGCATCAAACAAACATATATCTATGTCCTATGGTCACTGCATTGTCTTGCCAAATCAAAATAGAGACACGGTTCAAATCATATCAGTTCAAGACAAAGCAGCAGTGAAAGAATACAAAGCGTGGGAAACTACACGGCAAAACAAGATTTCAGATGGGTACCACGGGTCTACATGTACAACAACACTATTGGCTTTGTTGTGATGCTAGTAATGTGCATGATATGAAAGTCAACTGTATATACAATTGAAATTGAAATCAATAGAGCTATTGATAAGAGCAAACCTGTTAAAGAAACATGCGTGAACATACCTGCTGTGCCATTGGAGTTTTGATTGGATCCTTCAATTTAAAAATAAGTTTGTATGAGTAAATACAGTGATACAAGAGCAAAGCAATTATAGTTAAAAAAGGCGCGCCAAAGCAAGCGCTTAAACGCGCCTAGGCTCTATGTGTTGGCAAAACGCATTGCGCATAACTATGCTTAATCTGTGCATAACTGCACATAAGCATGCGCTTTGGTCAGTAAAGCGCAAGGTAGTGGCAAAACGCACAATTAACGCCTAGCGCTTTTTTGAACTATGATAGCAATGGAATCTTAAATTAGAATAGTTGTTCTTCAGGTTTAGGCACTTGTTCTAGATGAACAGAGTACAGTAAGACGCAAGAATATAATACTTAAAAATAGAAAATGAGCTCATAGACCTTACCACATTCTTGGTTCGGGACCAGTACAGAACAAGGCATTCCCAGTCATCGTCCAGTAAATGTGTCTCAGGAGAAAATAAGGGAATTTGATGAGTTTCTTTGCGGGTGAAGTACGTTTTCTTCAGGTAATTCCGATACTGTCACCAAGCATTCTTGAAGATAGCAGAGGTATTAGCACAGGTTACCTCATCCCGAGTTTCCAAATCGGTCCTTCTCTATAGAGAAAATGGGAAAATTTGCTGTATTATAACCATCATGGAGGTAGGATGTTTGGGACGAAGCAAAGTAATTGCCATGAATAACATTACTTACACATAACTCCTGGACAAATGATACGTCTCCAACGTAACTATAATTTTTGATTGCTCCATGCTCCTTTATCTACTGTTTTAGGCAATATTGGGCTTTATTATCCACTTTTATATTATTTTTGGGACTAATCTATTAACCGGAGGCCCAGCCCAGATTTGCTGTTTTATGCCTATTTCAGTGTTTCGAGGAAAAGGAATATCAGACGGAGTCAAAACAGAACAAAATCAACTGGAGAAGTTATTTTTGGAAGGAAACCCACCTGATGGACTTGGACCCCACGTCAGAAGATACGGGAGGTGCTCACGAGGGTGGGGGCGCGCCCACCCCCCTAGGACGCGCCCCCCTGCCTCGTGGAGCCCTCGTAGATCCACCGACGTACTCCCTGCACCCATATATACCCACGTATCCTAAAACTTCCAGAACAGAAGATAGATCGGGAGTTCCGCCGCCGCAAGCCTCTGTAGCCACCAAAAACCTCTCGGGAGACCTTTCCGGCACCTTGCCGGAGGGGGATCCCATCATCGGTGGCCATCTTCATCATCCCGGCGCTATCCATGACGAGGAGGGAGTAGTTCACCCTCGGGGCTGAGGGTATGTACCAGTAGTTATGTGTATGATCTCTCTCTCTCTCTCTCGTGTTCTCTCTCGTGTTCCTCTATGACACGATCTTGATGTATTCCGATCTTTGCTATTGTAGTTGGATCTGATGATGTTTCTCCCCCTCTACTCTCTTGTGATGAATTGAGTTTCCCCTTTGAAGTTATCTTATCGGATTGAGTCTTTTGTGAGAACACTTGATGTATGTCTTGCCGTGATTATCTGTGGTGACAATGGGATATCATGTGCCACTTGATGTATGTTTTTGTGATCAACTTGCGGGTTTCGTGACATTGGGAACCTATGCATAGGGGTTGGCACACGTTCTTAACTCTCTGATAGAAACTTTGGGGCACTCCTTGAAGTACTTTGTGTTGGTTGGATGAATCTGAGATTGTGTGATGCATATCGTATAATCATGCCCACGGATACTTGAGGTGACAATGGAGTATCTAGGTGACATTAGGGTTTTGGTTGATTTGTGTCTTAAGGTGTTATTCTAGTACGAACTCTTTTATAGATCGATCCAAAAGAATAACTTTGAGGTGATTTCGTACCCTACCATAATCTCTACGTTTGTTCTCCGCTATTAGTGGCTTTGGAGTGACTCTTTGTTGCATGTTGAGGGCTTGTTATATGATCTATTTACGTTATTATTGTTGAGAGAACTTGCACTAGTGAAAGTATGAACCCTAGGCCTTGTTTCCTATCATTGCAATACCGTTTATGCTCACGTTTATCACTTGTTACCTTGCTGTTTTTATTATTTCAGATTACAAAAACCTATATCTACTATCTATCTTGCACTTGTATCACCATCTCTTCGCCGAACTAGTGCACCTATACAATTTACCATTGTATTGGGTGTGTTGGGGACACAAGATACTCTTTGTTATTTGGTTGCAGGGTTGTTTGAGAGAGACCATATTCATCCTACGCCTCCTACGGATTGATAAACCTTAGGTCATCCACTTGAGGGAAATTTGCACCTGTCCTACAAACCTGTGCACTTGCAGGCCCAACAACGTCTACAAGAAGAAGGTTGTGTAGTAGACATCAAGATCTTTTCTGGCGCCGTTGCCGGGGAGGCTAGGTAAAGGGCACTCACTCACACCCCGTCAACTAAGATCTTTTCTGGCGCCGTTGCCGGGGAGGTTAGTGCTTGAAGTTATATCTTTAGATCTTGCAATCAAATCTTTTTGTTTCTTGTTTTAGCACTAGTTTAGTTTATAAAATAAAACTACAAAAAAATGGAATTGAGAGTGCCTCATATGCTTCCTCTTTTTAATGTCTTTCATGAAAATGATGGGAAGGAAAATTGTGCTCAAGTACTAGAAGAAGAATTACATAGAATGCTTGGCATAAAATATGTGAATGATGAGCATGATTGCAATGTAGTTGGTATGAATTCCTTGAATATCCATGATGCTAATGATATGCAAAGCCACAAGCTTGGGGAAGCTATGTTTGATGAAGATGATATTTTTTGTCCCCCAAGATTTGATGAGCAAATTTACTATGATGAAAGCATGCCTCCTATCTATGATGATTATTGTGATGACACATATGCTTTAAAGAATAATGATAACCATGAAACTTGTCATCTTGATCTTAATTTTCAATCATATGATAGTTATTTTGTTGAGTTTGCTCCCACTACTATTCATGAGAAGAAGTTTGCTTATGTGGAGAGTAGTAAATCTTCTATGCTTGTAGATCATGAAAAGAATGCTTTAGGTGCTGGTTATATTTTTGAATTCATTCATGATGCTACTGAAAATTATTATGAGATAGGAACATATGATTGTAGGAGTTGCAATAATGTCAAGTTTCCTCTCTATGTGCTTCAAGTTTTGAACTTATGCTTGTTTTGCCTTCCTATGCTAGTTGATTATTGTTCCCATAAGTTGTTTTCTCACAAAATCCCTATGCATAGGAAGTGGCTTAGACTTAAAAGTGCTAGTCATATGCTTCATGATGCTCCCGTTATGTTTCAATTCTTATCTTTTATGTGAGCATCATTGCCATCATCATGCCTAGCTAAAAGGCATTAAAGAAAAGCGCTTGTTGGGAGACAACCCAATATTTACACTTACTGTTTTTGTGTGTTCACATGATTATTCTACTGTAGTAATCATGTTTTATAGCTTTTGTTTAAATAAAGTGCCAAGTAAGACCTTTAGGATAGCTTACGGTGATAGTTGTATTGATACTCTTGCATTCTTTACAGACTGTACTGTTTTGGCAGATTGCTGTTATGGTAGCATTGTTTGCATATGTTTGCTTAATTAATGATTCTATTTGAGGATAGGAGTATTAAATATGCAGAGGCATTTAGTATGCAATGTTGAATAATTATTTAAGTGATTTGTTACAGTAGAAAATGATAAGGTTTTGCATTGGTTTATACTAACCTATCTCATGAGTTCTTGTTGAGTTTGGTGTGGATGAAGCTTTTGATAAAAAGAGAAACCATGATATGAGAGGAATTAAGAAGACACAAAGTTTCAAGCTGCACCCCAAGATAATATTTCAAGAAGTCTCAAGCATCTAAGCTTGGGGATGCCCCGGTAGGCATCCCACCTTTCTTCTTCAACAACTATCGGTTAGTATCGGTTGAGCCTAAGTTTTTGCTTCTTCACATGAGTTGTGCTATCCTTGCATTGTCATTTTATTTTGTTTTGCTTGTTGTTTGAATAAGATACCAAGATATGAAATTATTAAATGGGATAGTCTTCACATAGTTGTATAATTAGTCGACTACTCATTGATCTTCACTTATATCTTTCGGAGTAGTTTGTCATTTGCTCTAGTGCATCACCTGTATCTTTTAGAGCATGGTGGTAGTTTTATTTTTAAGAAATAGATGAACTATCATGCTTCACTTATATTATTTTGAGAGTCTTAAATAGCATGGTAATTTGCTTAAAATCCTAATATGCTAAGCATAAAAGATTTGTAAGAATTCTTATGATTGTGTTGAATACTAAGAAAAGTTTGATGCTTCATAATTGTTTTGAGATATGGAGGTAGTGATATTAAAGTAATGCTAGTTGGGTGATTATGAATTCAAAGAATGCTTGTGTTGAAGTTAGCAAGTCCCATAGCATGCGCGTATTGTTAAAGTTGTGTAACCAATTTGAAACATGAAGTGTACCTGGCTTGTGCATCCTTATGAGTGGCGGTCGGGGACGAGCAATGGTCTTTTCCTACCAATCTATCCCCCTAGGAGCATGCGAGTAGTACTTGAATTTTGATGAATTCTAAATTTTTGCAATAAGTATATGCGTTCTTTTGACTAATGTTGAGTCCATGGATTATACACACTTTTACCTTTCTGCCTTTGCTAGCCTCTTCGGTACCGTGCATTGCCCTTTCTCACCTTGAGAGTTGGTGCAAACTTCGCCGGTGCATCCAAACCCCATGATACGATACACTCTATCACACATAAACCTCCTTATATCTTCCTCAAAACAGCCACCATACCTACCTATCATGGCATTTCCATAGCCATTCCGAGATATATTGCCATGCAACTTCCATCATCATATTCATGATATACATTACTTTTGTCATATTGTCATTGCATGATCATGTAGTTGACATCGTATTTGTGGCAAAGCCACCATGCATTATTTTTCATACATGTCACTCTTGATTCATTGCACCATCCCGGTACACCGCCGGAGGCATTCATATAGAGTCATATCTTGTTCTAAGTTTCGAGTTGTAATCCTTATGTTGTAATCAATAGAAGTGTGATGATCATCATTATTAGAGCATTGCCCAAAGAAAAAAAAAGAAAGGCCAAAAAAAGGCCCAAAAAAAGAAAGAAAATAAATAAAAAGGGGCAATGCTACTATCTCTTTTTCCACACTTGTGCTTCAAAGTAGCACCTTGTTCTTCATGTAGTGAGTCTCATATTTTGTGCTTCAAAGTAGCACCTTGTTCTTCATGTAGTGAGTCTCATAAGTTGTCTTTCTATACTAGTGGGAATTTTTCATTATAGAACTTGGCTTGTATATTCCTACGATGGGCTTCCTCAAATGCCCTAGGTCTTCATGAGCAAGCGAGTTGGATGCACACCCACTAGTTTTCTTTTGTTGAGCATTCACAGCTCTAGTTCATCCGTTGCATGGCAATCCCTACTCCTCATGTTGACATCAATTGATGGGCATATCCATAGCCCATTGATTCTCTTCGTCAATGTGAGACTTTCTCCTTTTTTGTCTTCTCCACACAATCCCCATCATCATATTCTATTCCACCCATAGTGCTATATCCATGGCTCACGCTCATGTATTGCGTGAAGGTTGAAAAAGTTTGAGATTATTTAAGTATGAAACAATTGCTTGGCTTTTCATCGGGGGTATAGAAGTTGGGGACATCTTTGTGTGACGAAATTGAAGCATAGCCTAACTATATGATTTTGTAGGGATGAACTTTCTTTTGCCATGCTATTTTGAGAAGACATGATTGCTTTGATTAGTATGCTTGAAGTATTATTATTTTTATGTCAATATGAACTTTTGTCTTGAATCTTTCGTATCTGAATATTCATACCACAGTTAAGAAGATTTACATTGAAATTATGCCAAAGTATCACTTCGCATCAAAAATTCTATTTTTATCATTTACCTACTCGAGGACGAGTAGGAATTAAGCTTGGGGATGCTTGATACGTCTCCAACGTATCTATAATTTTTGATTGCTCCATGCTACTTTATCTACTGTTTTAGGCAATATTGGGCTTTATTATCCACTTTTATATTATTTTTCGGACTAACCTATTAACCGGAGGCCCAGCCCAGATTTGCTGTTTTATGCCTATTTCAGTGTTTCGAGGAAAAGGAATATCAGACGGAGTCAAAACGGAACGAAATCAACTGGAGAAGTTATTTTTGGAAGGAAACCCACCTGATGGACTTGGACCCCATGTCAGAAGATACGGGAGGTGCTCACGAGGGTGGGGGCGCGCCCACCCCCCTAGGGCGCGCCCCCTGCCTCGTGGGGCCCCCGTAGCTCCACCGACGTACTCCCTGCACCCATATATACCCACGTATCCTAAAACTTCCAGAACAGAAGATAGATCGAGAGTTCCGCCGCCGCAAGCCTCTGTATCCACCAAAAACCTCTCGGGAGCCCTTTCCGGCGCCTTGCCGGAGGGGGATCCCATCACCGGTGGCCATCTTCATCATCCCGACGCTATCCATGACGAGGAGGGAATAGTTCACCCTCGGGGCTGAGGGTATGTACTAGTAGCTATGTGTTTGATCTCTCTCTCTCGTGTTCTCTCTCGTGTTCCTCTATGGCACGATCTTGATGTATCCCGAGCTTTGCTATTGTAGTTGGATCTTATGATGTTTCTCCCCCTCTACTCTCTTGTGATGAATTGAGTTTCCCCTTTGAAGTTATCTTATCGGATTGAGTCTTTTATGAGAACACTTGATGTATGTCTTGCCATGATTATCTGTGGTGACAATGGGATATCATGTGCCACTTGATGTATGTTTTGGTGATCAACTTGCGGGTTTCGTGACATTGGTAACCTATGCATAGGGATTGGCACATGTTCTTGACTCTCCGATAGAAACTTTGGGGCACTCCTTGAAGTACTTTGTGTTGGTTGGATGAATCTGAGATTGTGTGATGCATATCGTATAATCATGCCCACGGATACTTGAGGTGACAATGGAGTATCTAGGTGACATTAGGGTTTTGATTGATTTGTGTCTTAAGGTGTTATTCTAGTACGAACTCTTTTATAGATCGATCCGGAAGAATAACTTTGAGGTGGTTTCATACCCTACCATAATCTCTACGTTTGTTCTCCGCTATTAGTGGCTTCAGAGTGACTCTTTGTTGCATGTTGAGGGCTTGTTATATGATCTATTTATGTTATTATTGTTGAGAGAACTTGCACTAGTGAAAGTATGAACCCTAGGCCCCGTTTCCTATCATTGCAATACCGTTTACGCTCACATTTATCACTTGTTACCTTGCTGTTTTTATTATTTCAGATTACAAAAACCTATATCTACTATCTATCTTGCACTTGTATAACCATCTCTTCGCCGAACTAGTGCACCTATACAATTTACCATTGTATTGGGTGTGTTGGGGACACAAGGGACTCTTTGTTATTTGGTTGCAGGTTGTTTGAGAGAGACCATCTTCATCCTACGCCTCCTACGGATTGATAAACCTTAGGTCATCCACTTGAGGGAAATTTGCTACTGTCCTACAAACCTGTGCACTTGCAGGCCCAACAATGTCTACAAGAAGAAGGTTGTGTAGTAGACATCAACAAACACCTGCAACTGGCATTTTCCTTCATCTTCAGCATAATATTTCCAAGATGGGAAGATACGCACATACGATTTAACAACATCAAATGCAATAGATGCTAAACTACGACTAGCTGGTTGTGCTTCCTCCACAGGAATAGGCGTACTAACTGGTGGAGTTGGGGTTCACCGTGATAGTACTGGCCCTTTGGCCACTGGAGTTGCCTTACTAACTGCTCTTGTTTGGGAGCTCTGTGGTGGAGATGGTGTTGTGTCAACAGGAACTGGGTTACTATCGGCTGGGGTTGGGGTTAGATTGGGTGAAGCTAGTTCTCTGTCCATCGCAGTACGGGTACAATTTGCGAGAGTTTGGGTTATGTGTGGTAGGGCTGGTTCTTGTGCATGTACAACCGGGGTTCTATCTCCACCAAGAGGTAGCACTGTTTTATTTGAAGACCGTGTTTTTAGTCCGCTAGATACTAGCATCACCCACTCCAATTCAAATGGCTGATAAACAGGAAACATAGTTGAATGTACAAACATTGTATGAGAGACAGATGCAATAGATAGTGTGGAAAAAAGAGGGCATGAAATAGTTGACATGTATATTGTTTAACTAAAACGGATAGCATGACATAATTTCACATATATGATGTCTATCTAAACTGGATAGCATAGCATAACATAATTCAAAGATATGATGAATAACTAAACAGGATCGCATGACATAATTTACCTACATGTTATCTAAGTAATCAAGATCGCATCATTTAATTCACATATGTGATTTATATGCTAAACAGAGGGCATTCAATATGATGTCTGAACTAAGAACATGGTATTGAATATTGTGTATATGATGTCTAAACTATGCAATGCAAGACACCGTATGCATGATATGAGCAGTATAATCGTGCCAAGTTAGAGCATACACCTCATAGGACTGGTCATCTCTCTCTGAATCCATCTCTGAGGAGCTATCGGGACCCAACAAGAGATGTGCTTTGACAGTAGCACTGTCTGCTCTGAAGGCCTTGTTTTCACTCCAGATTTTTCCATCTCCCACCCAAATGGCTTATTCACAGGAAGAGTAGTTTAATGTACAAACATTGTCGACAAATGGAAATGTAATGAAGAAAAGGATGGGCAAGATATCATTCAAATATATGATGCCTGGTTAAACAGGATGGCATTGCACATTTCACATATATTATGGCTAGATAAAAGACATGAGACTGCATAATTCCCATATATGATATATAAACTAAACAAGTGGCATTACAGAACATGTCTAAACTAAGCAGATGACATATATGATGTCAAAAGTAGGCACTGCAAGACAACATATGCATGATATGACTAACATCATCATGCCAAGGTAGAGCAAACACCTTGGGGGTAAATAGGAGTGGTCAGCGGCGTCTGAATCCACCTCAGAACAGATATCTTCCTCTGGATTACAATCTGGAGAGGGGTGGGGAGGGTTTGCCATTGAACCCACCATGGAGCGATGTCTGCATGACATTGTATTTCCGCACAATACTCTTATCTTTTTCTCTACATGTTCAGCATGACTGTGTACAATATCTGACATGCATACGAAAAAAATATGGTGAGATTATGTAAGGAGAGCATGCAGAAATTTAGAGTGATGGTAACAACCAGTGGATCGATGTTTTTCCGTTGAACCAAAATAGCCCTAATGGATCGATGTAAATGTATAGTAATAAGTGATGCAACAAATGTACAACCTCTTTGTCGTAGCCGTGTCGACCTCAGCATCATTGGGTTGGTCGCTGAAGCAGTTGAGGCAAAGGTGGCTGTCGGAGGTGTGGAGGAAGATCTGAGGAATCTATAGACAGCGTCTAGGGCACTGCTCTGTTGTGATGGATCGTTCTGTCGTTGGAGCAGCTTCGGTGAGCCGTAAGATGTCAAGGCTGAAGCAGCACAAGACAGTCATGGTCAATCTCAAGTGGGATTCTAATAGCATCTCCAATAGATGATGTAAAATGGATGTGAAATTAACATCACCAAAAATCACCTGAGTACAACAGATGAGGTAAAAACTGTTGGCTCTGAACTTAACTGTCGAAACTAAAATTTACTGTGGAATGTGAATGCTACTGTCGAAACTGAACGCAATGGTAGCAGAGAGGCACTTGACATGTAGTTTAGGGAGGGCCTGCACTTCATCTTCAACCTGCACCCCCCTGAGCTGCCAGCCACCACCGGTCGAACCGCCGGCCCCAGCGCCGCCTTGCCGCCCCAAAACAACTCGCCATCGCCGCCCTGTCCAGCCCACTAGACCCCCTGCCCCCCACCCTGAACCCTAAGATAGATAGTGGGGTACCTCTCTGGCGAGCCCACGTCCCCGCTGCGGGTGGTTCTTCCTTAACTCC
>NC_041387.1:390417089-390490312 GCF_002162155.2 Triticum dicoccoides | reverse complement strand
TTCAGCCGACTGAAGTGTGGCTTAATTGGAGCAGAGCAGCAGCACGAGCGAGGGGGAGAGCAGCAGCATCAGCTGGGCGAGCGAGCGATCGAGCGAGAGCCGGAGCAGCAGCAGCAGCGCGAGCGAGCGAGCGAGAGCCAGAGCAGTAGCAGCAGCGCGAGCGAGCGAGCGAGAGCCGGAGCAGTAGCAGCAGCGCGAGCGAGCGAGCAAGAGCCGGAGCAGCAGCAGCAGATGCGGCTGGTATGGACGCTGCCGCCGAAGGGGCCTCGCACTGGGGGAGAGCTGCCATGGAGATATCGCCCATGGCGCCGGCTTAAAGGTAGCCACTCCATGGGGGTGCGGGATGGAGCACCGTCGGCGCCGGGAGGTCGAGTTAAGGAGAAGGTGCGATGCGATGAGTGTACAACCTCTTTGGTGGCGCTGAGTAGGCCTCGGCTTCGTCCGAGGAGTCGGTGAGGATGTTGCGGTTCCGGTGGAGCAGGTTAAGGCGGCGCTGTGGGGATGGAGCAGCTGCGATAGACAAGGCGATTGTCGGAGCAGCTCCTTGGAGGTGGAGGACGGGGCGGCTGAATCGGCGGGACGGCAAGATGGACAACGGATCCTCATCCGGGGAGGTGGACGAGGGACGTCGAGCTGTTGTGGTGGACGACGTCATTGGGGAAGAGGCTCCGGCTGGGCAGCAGTGACGTGGCGGATGGAGGAGGATGGGGTTTCACGGCTGGAGTGGAGAGGTTATGGCGGCCTGGGATTTCGAATGGTGAATAGGGGGTGATGGGAGGGGGTGAAGCATGACTTAGGGACGCACTTGTCCAAAATGTAGGGTGTGTTACAAAAGTACCCCCCACCGATTTGAACTAGCGGCCCTTCCGGCTCAGGGTTAGAAGGGGGATTTCGCGTGTCGGGATTTGGCAGCTGGAGGGAGTTTTCGCGCGCGTTGTAATTTCGGGATAGCAAGGTGCGGGTTGTGAAGGCGCCAGTTTTGGGAGCACGAATTTGAATTTTCGGGATATAACAAGACGCGGGTTGAATTTTAGGGACAAGCCTAACGTGTAGTAATATTGTACTTGTACGTACCAAATCAATTCGCACTTCCCTCAACCAAAAAGAAAACAAAAAAAATAAAACTATTCACACCACACAAAGAGAGAGTCTTGCCCCATTTTACTATACAAATGCTATTCAAAGCTACTCCCTCCTTCCATCTATATAGGGCCTAATGCGTTTTTCGATGCTAACTTTGACCAAATATTAGAGCAATGATATATGACATGCAACTTACACAAAGCACACCGTTAAATTCGTCTGTGAAAGATTCTTTCAATGATATAATTTTCACATTGTGCATGTCATGTACTATTAATCTTGTGAATAGTCAAAGGCGGTCTTAAAAATCTCATTACGCCCTATATAGATGGAAGGAGGGAGTATGAATCCATGTTATGTCCGATTAATTTTTTTTGCTTGCTGTATAATGCATGTAACCTACTCATACCAACATTTTAGTGCATTCCAAATGTCTATACTACCGCTGCAATTCGAACTAAATTTGAATTCGTTTCTCTATTTCAATAAGAATCTACAATCATGATTGTTGCCAACTTCAACCATCATAGTTTCCTTGCTATCCGCCAGATATAAATCGGACGGCCTATAATGCAGGATGGCAGGCACACCATCATCAACAACTCCATTTTTTATAAGAGTAGAGATAAAATATATTAAATGTAGTATAACATGTTCATAACCACATCATGTGTATCACCGTTATATATATTCACACATGCGTCAGTTTAAAACACTATGATAAATTCTTCAAATATCTGAATTCGCTTTTTATAATGAAGTATATATGATCTCTATTCGTCTTTTACACCCACACAACCCTCTTATCTTTGTAGCTAGCGCTAACTTTCTCTTGTGCATGCACACACCTGCATCCCT
This sequence comes from Triticum dicoccoides, assembly GCF_002162155.2. Classification (NCBI taxonomy): domain Eukaryota; kingdom Viridiplantae; phylum Streptophyta; class Magnoliopsida; order Poales; family Poaceae; genus Triticum; species Triticum dicoccoides. The sequence continues at coordinate 390,488,371 of NC_041387.1, read as the reverse complement.
CTCACCCTCCCTCAGCATTCTCTAGCTCCATCGCGCAAATTCGTCTTTTCACTTTAGGTCGTTCACCCACGGGTGTGTGTAGGCTCCCCAGCTCCTTCTTTGCGGCACACATCGATCGATATGCCTCTCTAGCCAGGTGTGCCTAGCACAAACACAAGCTTCCCCTCTTCTCTTTTCACCGTCCATGCCTCACTCCCACCACTCTTTTCATCGTTCTCGTACTCGCACACTCCTCCCCCCTCGATATAGTATTCCTCTCATACCACCTCCTACATGCATCCCTCTCTCTCTATCCTTCTCCTCGTTCCTCATTTGCTTCTAACACACACATGCATGTATACCGATCGATCTCCCAACATATACCTAGATAGACTTTAACTACCCCCCCATGGATCGACGTACCTCACAAGATGTCTCTCCTTTCTCTAACAAAGGGTGATTGATCTTCCTATGTAGTTATGTCTGCTTACCACAGCCACATCGTCCCCCCTCATCATTCGTGCATGCCTCCTGACCCGTCTCTCACACGCATGTGCACAGAAAACAAGCAGCCATCTCCTCTCTTATTGATATTGCGGGCGTGCCCTCCATTTGTCTAGCAAGCCTATCCCACCATATGTTAGAAGCAACTCCACTACCACCCCCTCCAACACTCTAGCTCTGTCTCTCTCCCAACCTTATTACTCTCCTACACATATGCATGGATGCCGATCGATCTCCCTTAATACATGAGGCAGATCGATCTCCTTAATACATGAGGTAGGCCTCTCTCCTCCTCCACACATATACCAGCCATTGTACCTCTATAGTTAATTGGGACTCCCTCTTCCCACCCCCCCCCACACACCGATAGTCGAGTGCTGCAGGTAGGTATCCATGCCACAGAGACAAACTGCACATGTCCCCTCTCACGTTCCAGTAGACCAGCCACTCTATATCATTGACGTGGGCACACACAAATTCGATGGCACTCTTTATCGATCGCGCGCGCACACACACACACATCATCCCTCTCTTCGATTCTATGGACACCTCAAGCCGATGATACCTCCACTCTCTTCTCGTGGATCGCCCCCTCTATATATATGTTATATCCAAGACTCTATTTCATACACATTGCATATGTTACATTTTTTGATTGACCCCCCCCCCCAAAAAAACTCTCAAGAACCCACACACTATATCTCTCTAGGTTTATATCTCTCTCACACAACCCCATGTAGGTGGTGTATGTATATAAGAAGAGAATAGGTGCACCGTGCATGTACTCACGCTTCGTGCCCAGCCACACCCGCGCGGGTACACGGTGGAGCTCATTTCTTTACGAAATGGCAGCCCACGTGCTAATTTGAACGCCTATAGCGGTTGTTTACCTAGGGAGGTCGTGTACCACGTGTGCATGAAACAAAGTTCGACTTGACGTGTTGCCGCGTTATTTTTAAATAAAGTTATAGCGCTCAATGGCACGTACACAGAATATAAAACGATTTTTATGGAGAAAAAGGTAGTCCGCTCACTATATACAATGGAGCCTGCCTGCCTGGTTTGTCGCTCTTAAGAATATCTCACACAAGGTTGCGGTGGCCTCTCTCTCTCACTGTTGGTCACTGATCCGACCGCATCCTGTCCGCCGGGGGAAAGGGAGTGCGGGCCTCTCTCTCTCACTGTTGCTCACTGATCCGGCCGCATCCCGTCCGCTGGGGGAAAGGGAGTGCGGTGGCCTCTCTCTCTCTCTCTCACCGTTGGTCAGTGATCCGGCCGCATCCCGTCCGCTGGGGGAAAGGGAGGAAGTGCAACATTTCTCCGTTCGACGGCGCCGAGGCAGCATGTCTCGATCTGCAGTACACGTTGTTCTCTCTGACCAAGCTCCGGCGTGGCAGGGCCTACGCCACCTGCTCGTAGATTCCGCCCGCTGCCGCTCACCTAGTTACATCCCGACGACCTCCAGGTATCCCCTCCGGCCTTGCTCCACTACCCGTCTTCCCATGTCGCTGCATGTGGATCTTCCATAGTTCTTTGCCCAAAACGTAGCTCGTCCTGCGTACTTTCCATATTGCAATCTCGTCCTCACACCGTTTTAGACAAACACAACCGTGTTTTTATCTTCCCTTAGGACAAGGAATATGCTTCTTTTTTGTCGTCGCATGTGTCATCAACTGTTATTGGCCAGTAATTGTTTCCTTTCTACCTCTTTTTTGCAAACAGGGCTACCATTTCACCTCGTTGCTATTGTGACCTTTTGGTGAACTGCACAAATCACTTTTTTCTTAAGAGTGTTTTGTGTAGTTGTACTAAAATGTCACACGGGCAACGTCTCTACATTTCAGTGCGACTGCACAAAGGGAGATTGGTTTTGCTCTATCCTCCTCATCCAACTCCGAGCCTAATCTTCTCCAACTAGTTAATCTTAAGAGAGACTGCAAAGGTGACTAGCTTCTATTTGTGTGTTTATTGTTTCATCAGCAGTCCTCTATTATCGTAATCACACTTAATATCTTTGGAACAGGGACGCTCAGGTCTATTTTAGTGGAACTGCACAAAATGATTGGAATGTTGCATGCTCCAGACAGCTACTGTTTTTCCCAACATGCCTTGTTGATTTAGACAGAGCTGGAGGGACGTTGCTGCCAATGAAAGCATGGATCAATTTTAATTTAACACCTTATCACAACTCTGTCTTCAGTTGTGATGTAATTATTAGCTCTGATCTGCTAATAATTAACATGCATTAGCAAGGAAGTTAGTTTTTTATTGTTTCCAAAAGAGCATCGATGGCAAGACACGCGAAACAAAAGCTGAAAGCTCACACCATTGTACAATTTCATGTCACTGGAAAATTATTTGTATAGTACGTCAATTATGTAAACAAATGATGGAAGCTTGATAGCATTGCCAGAAGCCTCTTCATCATCCGGGCCCATGTTCCATGCACAAAATTATACTCCTTCGTTCCTAAATATTTGTCTTTTTACAAATTTCAAACGGGCATATTTTAGAGTGTAGATTCACTCATTTTGCTTCGTATGTGTACTCCCTCCGTTCCTAAATATTCTATTCTTCTTTCTAGAGATTTCAACAAGTGACTACATACAGAGCAAAATGAGTGAATCTACACTCTAAAATATGTCTATATACATCCGTATGTGCCAGTCCATTTGAAATCTCTAAAAAGACAAATATTTGAGTAGTCACTCGTTGAAATCTCTAGAAAGACAAATACTCCGGAGTATATTTAAGAACCGAGGTGGTAGTGCACAACCGCATGGGAGACTCAGCCCGGTCGTTGCGCCGCATTAATAGTGAGTAATGAGCAGTCAAATCATAATCCCACCTTTCCCACTGTAAGTTGCTCTGAAGAAGCAACCATCAATACGCTCTTCTTTGAATCCACTCATACTACTCCATCCGTCACTGTTTATACAACGCGCTTCAGAAAAAAGAAAAAATCTGTGGGACCAAGGCGACTAGCGATCGGCCTGAAAAATAGCATTGCTAGTTATAGCACGGCGTCTATTACTAGAGGGAATAATGCGTACACACATGCATGCAGTGCTTCCACCCCGGGTACACATATGCATGCACTTACTCCACTCCGTAGTAGTACAGTACATGGAGAGAAAATTGTGGAATTGATTGTGGTTACCACGCCCTAATTAATTGAGCATTAAACCAAACGCGTCTAAAGTCTCTCTGGTGGTGGAAATGCATTGAGAGAAATGCATCATAATGAAGCGCGCCATGTAAACTGTGATGGAGGGAGGAGTAGTATGAAGGTGCAAAACCAAGTACGCCTATGGCCAGTCGGTCAATGCACCTCCTCTTGGCATATCACTGACATGTGGGATAGGAGTGTGAGCAAACCGATCTCAATTGACGGCAAAGAGCCAACCCACCGTTCCTTGAGAGAGACGAGGAGCGAGAACACACAAACGGGCTCGCACGGAGGCCAAGATATATTCGAGCATGGTTGGTTGATCGATATCATTCATTACATGTTGGGCTGCCGTTTTCCGCCCTTCTCCGGAATAAACGTGTACTTTATCAGAGATAAAAAATAAGAGTACAGACGCTCCACCATGCGGTTCTAGTAGTAGTACTACTCGTACTACTGCGCTTGGCTCTTCGCCTCTTCATGAAGTCGAACAATGATGGTACTTCGCATGTTGGCTACTACAGTGTATGCCTCTGACAATCTGACACTAAATGGACTGATGCATGTCCATCGAGGGTAGGTTGCATTAGTCAAAAGGCGTAAGCGAGCTTCTCCTTGTTCTGCGAGTTGACGGGACACACCAAAAAGTAGTGCTAGTCCATACTCCCTCCTTTCCGGTTAATATGGCTTAATCTTTTTTGCGGGTAAATGAGAGATCTTTATTCATATATAAGCATTCTTAGGACGATCAGCCAAGACACTGGTCACTAGGAAGTGAGGTACCCCGCAAAAAAAGAAGTAGGAAGCGAGGTGTTTCATCAAGCCAGCTCTCGGCCACATTCAAAGTGCAGCAAGCACGGTTCGCACGAAGATGCGCCGCAAGGCTTGCTGACCTGTTTACATGCTGAATAACAAAAAAAGAGGAAATATTATCGAGCACTACTATTTGTAACAGGATAAGAGCCAGAATTAAGCGAGAATTGTGGCGAGTGTTCCATGCAATCAACTTCCATTATCACATGCGAGAACCCTCGAAGAGAACCAAATGTGTTGAAGATTGCTTTATCACATTTTGAAATTATAATAAGAGTGCAGATGCTCCTTCATCCGGTTCCTAGTACTAGTATAGTACATACCTTTATAGACTATAGTAGTAGTACTAGTACTAGTAAACTTTCCGCTTGGCTGTTCGCCCGGGAAGTCGAACAATAATAGCACTAGTAGTATAGTGTATGCTTCTGGCAATCTGACACCAAATTAACTGTTGCACGTCCACCGCCTGAGCGAGGGAGAGCTTGCATTAGTCAAAAGCTTCTCCTTGTCCTGTGAGCCACCGCGCGCAAGCTTCTCTCGTCCTGCAACCTTCTCCTCGTTCGGCAAGTTGACGGGACACAGCAAAGTAATGCTAGTCCATACTGCCTCATCTCCGGTTAATATGGCTTAATTTCAAACGAGATAAATACACTATCTGTCATTGTATATTTGTAAAAATACGGTCAGTGGACTTCATAATACACTCATTACGCTCAATATATATATTTTCCGGTGTTTATACGGTCACTAGCTCACCCTGACTGAGTATGTGTGTGCAAGCACGTGTAGGTTGAGCACTTGAGTGTGACCGTGTGTGTTCTGTCATGTGCTCGGACATGCATGCATTAGGGCATCGCGCGCGTTTTTGCGTCCATGTGTACGTGTGGCTATTGCATACCCGTAGGGGGAGTACGTGTAGGGGCCACTAAGGAGCAGTCAAATCACACAGTAAGTTAGTCGGAAGAAGCAACCATCATTTCACTCTTGAATGACATGTACGCAATATAAAATGGTTGATATGGAGAAAAAATAAAACCACTATATATACACTAGCAGGAGCCTAAGCTACAAGCCTGCTTGCTTAGGTTGCTCTCTTCACAAGCATAGAACGACGGGCCTGATCCCGCAGCTGGGGGAAGGGAACAATGTTCTACGGAGACGCGGTCGACATCAACGAGGGAGAAAACCCACAGTCGGTGTGTCCCAATCGGGGGTCACCGCGGTATGGGCTGATGTCGCGTCCCAACCGCCCTTCTAGCTACAACCCGAGGTCCCAGGTAGTCCATCTTCCTTTTGGAGCCGGCTTGCTCCACTGCCGTAGCTCCATCTCCATGTCGATCTTTCTCTACTTCTACCGGCTTCTACTTGTGATGAGTTTATGTCTCATGAACTAGTGCTAGTACTATTATTCTAATCACACTTCTTCAATATCTTTGCCATCAGGGATGCTCAGGTCGATTTTAGTGGAACTGCATAAACGCATCGTATGATCCGAGGGTGCCAGCCATCTTTCCTTCGACAGGTTCTACCTGGCTAGGAAATTAAATCATGTTTAGGGTTTAGAGTTTAAGTCGTAGTGACCGCATCAGTAGTTTTTCTTTCGTACACGCTCTCACAACTTTTTTCTTTAGTTGCGAAGTAAATATTGGCTATGATCTGTAATTCATTGAGATGCATCAGCATGCATATTAGTTTTCCTTTCTATTTGATGGAATGTTGTAACAGGGCAACCTTGGAATAGGAATGAAAATGGAGCGGAAAGTTTCCGTTTTTTCGGAGAAAAAATGGAAACGGAGAGAAACCAACGTTTTGTTTCGTTGGATGGCGCCATCGAGCAAAACCAATGTTTAAATCATGCCTGTCGTGTTCGTGTCTCACCCTCCTCCACTGCTCGACCCCACACGGTCGTTCGGCATGCCACTCACCGCAAACCGAGTATACGATAACTTTCCCGTCTGCTTGTCGATGGATTGCGCCATGGAGTACTAGCACTACTGGAAGAGATTGACGAGTTCGGGGAGGACAGCTAGTTATAGCACGGACTCCCAAGAACTTTTTAGGCCCTTCCCAGTGCTCCGCCGTGGACAGGTGCTAAGCATGCCACATAAGCAAAAAAGTGACATGGCACAACATTTAAGGAGGGGAGAGAGTATTTTGGTGACCCCGGGAAGAACCAATGCCAAGCGCAAGAACCTAGGCAAACCACTTAAACGAAACAATTTGGCCAATGCATGAAAGACTTTAGGTGCTAACTCATTAAAGAAAGTGTGCTTAGCAACAACAAGTTAAGCACCTATGCATTGGGGACTTGAGTTGCTAAGGTATTTAATGCACTTACCACCTCATCTAAGCACCTTTGCATTGGGAGAGGTCTTACATGCATGTTGTAGCCAGCTATTGCGACCTTTGAACGCGGAGCAGCCACGTGCACCCGGAAGCGGCGCGGGCGATGCTCTCTTGGCCGGCGCGCCGCTTCAATGCCGGCGCCAGTGAGAGGTCACGTTCGCTCTGGCCGGGCATGAAAGCGGCACTAACCGTTTCGGGCGGGGAGCACGCGCGGGTGATGAAGAGGGTTCGGGTTGGTCATGACCGGCCGTGGCAGCGGTCCGCACGTGCGCAAACAAGAGATATTGTATGTTAATATTGCTGTGTATATAATTAACAACATAAATAATGTGCCAGTTGGACAAATATGATTGGAGATGGAGATGGAAATGGAATTTTACGTAAACACGGATATGCATGTCTATGTCTATGTGTGTGCGCGCGACGACTCTCGTGACCTGGAAGCGGGGGTGTGTTTTTGATTGAGTTTTCTTTCTTGGTACGTTAGAAAATCAGTTTGTCTAATTCACATCTAGATGTTATTTAAGGATATCACATCTAAGCTCCCACAAGCATATAATGTAGCAACAAGAAACAAAAAAACTAGGACAAAAAAATAGACCACAAACAGAGTGGACATCAACTTAGATGTGACATAACTATGTCACATCTAGATGTGTCCTAGACAGACCCTTAAAAAATTGTTCGCCAATTTTCGTTTCTTTTTTCCGAGAACGCGCGTATTCTATTTAAAACCACTGCTATGGAGAGATTTTTTTATTCCATTATAGCCTCTTGTTTGATAGAGTTTCTCGCGTCCCGCTCTCTCACCCTCTCCATATCAAAACAAGATGACAGTGTCCACTCTATCTCTCCCCTCACCGGTGGTTACAGATCCGGCCGAATCCCGTCCGTTGCGGGAGGTGAGGAGGTGCAGCGTTGACGTTGTCGCCATCAGCGACGGAGGAATCCGATGTGCACCGTCCTCTCAGAGTCGGCGCTGGCGCGGACGAAGATCCTCTGCGCCCTTGTTCGCTGCCGTCGTGTGGGCAGATCCCGCCCGCCCGCCTAAACGACATCTCGCCCACCTGAGGTATAACTTCTTGTACTGGTCCAGCTCCCCAGGTTACTGCGTGTGGGTTTTCTTCTATGCGACTACTCCCCAGCTCCCCATGCATAGTAGCTACGGTTTCGTCGGCTGGTCCAATATCACCTACTAGTACTATTATAGAGGAAATGCCATCGAAAAGTTGTCCTGATTTATGCCTCGGTGGAGGTATACATGTTGTTTCAACAAAAAGTACATGGTGGTTGTGCGGTCATTGTCCATATGGTGGTAGTACTATCACTGGTTAAATGAAGAAATGCTTTTTTTCTCGGGTATCCTGGTTTAGTTCCCATCAAGATAATTATGATGCTTTTGTTTGTTGGTGTACTTTTCATTAATTCTTATTAACAATTGAGATGTTGTTGCTAACCCTTTTTTATATTTTTGGAAACAGCGATGCGTGTCTCCATACCCGGGCATGTCTTCCTCAATTCTAGTGGAACTGCACAAAATTGGATGGCCATTGTTGTTCCACCTCACTGTCCTCTGCCATGAGGTTCTTCCTTCCTCGAGCTTGATTACTGAGAAGAAACAGACACAGTGAGGATTTGTCGAACTTCATAGGTGCCTCACCCAAACTTGATGCCAAATGGATGATGCATCACCACGATGAGCTATCGGTGCTCATGGTTCCGCCTCATGGTTGCGTCAGCTGGTGAAGCTGAACGATTTTCAATGAAAAACAAGTTGTCTTCCATCAGTGCTCTTTGCTTGTTACGCACAAAGATGATATCCTTCGTCAGTTCACCTTGGTTGCGTTGGAGACGCAGTCGTCTTTCACGTTGGTGCAATTTTATCACACAATTGGCTATGGACCAAATGTTTCCTCGAAGAAGGATCAACGTTGGTACTAAGAGCATAAGTTTTGTATTGATTTCTAAGCCTTTCCGATAATTGAAATTAAAATTCTTTATTTGTACACACTCTCACACGTTTCCGATAATTTGGCACATGTGTGGTTGTTCACTTAAGGGAGGGTAGTGTACCACACGTGAAGGACAGGAAGTGCGATGAGGACGCGTGGGCGTGGATCGTTAGTTCATCGGAAGTAGTACTAGTTTTCTTCACTGTACATTAAATAAAGAGTTTTGCTTTGTACTTACACAATTTAAAACGATTGTTAGGAGAGAATAAGAAAATCACTCCACTATATATTAGTCGTATACACGAGAGTACTATATGGACGCAGCTTCATTGACTTAGTGCACCTGCCTTTGGGTTTATGACAGGTGGGCCCAAAATGTGGCTGGCTCACCTGTCATACAGCCAAAAGCAGGTGCAGTGAAGGCACCGGAGCTCAGTCCGTACTACAGTAGTATATATATAAGCGAGAGCCTCAGCGCTTGTTCGCTAGGGTTTGCACTCTCCACACTCTCGCCGCACTACATATATGTTACACGCTGGAGGCTCAGCGTTCATTTGCTAGGGTTTGCTATATTCACAGTCTCTCACCCTCTCTTCACCAGATCTAAACAAGATTGAGTTGGCCTCTTGTCTCTCTCTCTCTCTCCCCCCTCACAGCTGGTGAAGGAGGCGTACGTATCCCGTCGCACCGGGAAGGGGAGGAGGTGCAACGTTCACTCTATCACCTTCGACGAGGGAGGAAATCAACTACCGACTGCGCTGTTCTCTTTCTCCCAGCACCTGTGCAGGAGGGCCATCGACCCCTTCTTCCTCGCTGTCATACATAGTATGGGAAGATCCGGTCTCCCGCCGCACGCCTTGCCACATCCCGATAACCCTAAGGTATAAGTTTCTTTGAAACCATCGTTGCTCTAGTTGCATGTGGATCTTTTTCGATCTGTAGTCGATCTAGGTCTTGGTTCAAAGAGGAAAGAAGGGTGCGGTGGGCTAGATCAAGAATCTAGGATGTGGTTCAATGAGGAAAGGAGGGGTGGAAAGTAGTATAGACTGGCTATCCAGCCGCTTTGTAGGTTGAAAAGGGAAAAAGGGGGTAACCCAGTACACACATCTATAAGGAACCGATCTATTTGTTGAAAAGGGAAAGAAACTGGGGGGTCGAGTAGTTTGTGCAGGACTAGATTTGCTGCCCTCACATAGGAAAAAGGTTCAGAGAGAACAAATATGGGACCAACGCATATATGTTGCTTGGCTACATACTCTGCATCACCCATTTATACGTGTGGACGCACATGGTGTTGGCATGTCCCATACAGCTATTTTGCTGTTGTTCATCTAAGAATGCTGCCGGAAAATTGAAGCAATGCCACTGTTAAAAGTAAATTACATTTTTTAATGAATGTTGTTTCAAGAGATATGTCTCTGTTAATATGAATCAATGCAACCATTTTAGAAATGCTACTATCCTACTTTGTTTTCCATCCAAGATAAGTTAGATGATTCTTTCTGTCATCGTTTGTTTCATCCTCCTTTATCGGCAAGTAATTGTTTCCTTTTTTGCCTCTGTTAAAATAGGGGTATCGATTCAACTTGTTGCTATTGTGACATTTTGCTTCGCTACTCGAAACACTTATGTTTTAAGAGTGTTTTGTGCAGTTCAACTTGAATGTCACACTGGTGACTTTGCTTAATTTTGGTGGAACTGCAAAAAAGGAGATCGAGATTTGTTTCCAGTCTTCGTGGTGAGTTGTTTCAAATCTTGGTCTCATCCACATGATGTACAGTGTGCTTTGAGATGTTGTGCTACTTGTTTTGGACTGTTTTAAGTAAATGTTGAATTGAAGCTATTGTATTGCTGTCTTTTCCCATTAAGTAGTGAACAAAAATGGGACCAACCCAGACATGATGCTTGTTGCTTTGTTACAACAAATTCAGCATCACCCCCTTTATAAGCCAGTAATTGATGCCACTCTCAGAATTAACTACTGAATCTTATTTCAAAGTGCAACACTTGTTAGGGATTGGCGGGATTACCATTTTTGTGGCCGCATGTTTCATCCTCCTTTATTAGCCAGTAATTGATTCCTTTTTTGCCTCTGTTTAAATAGGATATCTATTCAACTTGTTGCTATTGCGACATTTTGCTTCGCTACATGAAACACTTTGCTTGATATCAGTGCAACTGCACAAAACGAGATTGGATTTCCTATTCGCGTTGGCAGATTTGTATTTTATCTTGTCCGTCTCATGAAAGGTCAGTACATGCCTTCATCCACATGATTGTGCAGTGTGCTTTGAGATGTTGTGCTACTTGTATTGGTACTGTTTTAAATAAATGTTGAATTGAAGCTATTGTATTGATGTCTTTTCCCATTAAGTAGTGAACAAAAATGGGACCAACCCAGACATGATGCTTGTTGCTTTGTTACAACAAACTCTGCATCACCCCCTTTATAAGTAGATGGAAGCACATACTGTTGTTGCACCCACTCTCCCCTGGAACTGTTTATGCTTTTCGTTAATCTAATGCCGCTGGTAAAATTAACCAATGCCACTCTCAGAATTAATTAACTACTGAATCTTAGTTCAAAACTGCAACACTTGTTAGGAATGGTACTGTCCTGCTTTGTAGTTCTTTCTACATGTTTAACCAAGGTATTGTTAAGATAATGTCTCTGTTAAAATGAATCAGTTGCATTGTTTTAGGAATGGTACTTTTCTGCTTTGTCGTTCTTTATACATGTTGAAACAAGGCATTGTTAAGATAATGTCTCAGTCAATATGAATGAATCACACTGATGGAGAATTGCTACTCTCCTACTTTGTTTCCCATTAAGATAAAGTAGATCAGTAGATGCTTTTATTCTAGGAGTACAAGTCATCAACCATTATTTCTCAGTAATTGTTTCCCTTATACCTATTGTTGCTTACAGGGATATCAAAATTAAAGCTCGGTTTTATTCTGACTTTGATTTTAGTTGAACTGCACAAAAGGAGCCAATGTGTCCAAGGCAAACTGCTGCATTACTGGGTCCAGTTGGTCGTTCCACTTTGCAGAAAGAAGTAGTCACTGTTTGCGCTACATTACAGAAGGAATTATATCTTCAACGGTTGGTTGAAATTATTAATCGTTGTCCTAGCTAGAAAATGGGTTATACTTTTAACAAATTGTAAATGGGCTGTTGTAAATTCCATTAGAATTCAAAAATGGGATGTACATTCTTACAAAATGCAAATGGTCTATAAGTTCTCTGCCACACACTTGTGGGCCTACTAAGTGACGCGTCCCTAATGACCCACAAGTATAGGGGATCTATCGTAGTCCTTTCGATAAGTAAGAGTGTCGAACCCAACGAGGAGCAGAAGGAAATGATAAGCGGTTTTCAGTAAGGTTTTCTCTACAAGCACTGAAATAGTAGGTGATAGATAGTTTTGTGATAAGATAAATAGTAACGAGCAAAAGTAAATAAAGTAAATAAAGTGCAGCAAGGTGGCCCAATCCTTTATGTAGCAAAGGATAAGCCTGGACAAATTCTAATAATGAAGAAGGAGCTCCCGAGGACACATTGCGAATTATCGTCAAGCTAGTTTTCATCACGTTCATAAGATTCGTGTTTGGTACTTTGATAATTTGATATGTGGGTGGACCGGTACTTGGGTACTGCCCTAACATGGACAAGCATCCCACTTATGATTAACCCCTATTGCAAGCATCCGCAACTACAAAAAGGAGTATTAAGGTAAACCTAACCACAACATTAAACATATGGGTCCATATGAACCCCTAACGAAGCAACGCATAAACTAGGGTTTAAGCTTCTGTCACTCTAGCAACCCATCATCTACTTATTACTTCCCTATTCCTTCCTCTAGGCCCAAATAATGGTGAAGTGTCATGTAGTCGACGTTCACATGACACCACTAGAGGAGTGACAACATACATCTCATCAAAATATCGAACGAATACCAAATTCACATGACTACTAATAGCAAGACTTCACCCATGTCCTCAGGAACAAACATAACTACTCACAAAGCATATTCATGTTCATAATCAGAGGGATAATAATATGCATAAACGATCTGAACATATGATCTTACACCAAGTAAACCAAATAGCATCAACTACAAGGAGTAATCAACACTACTAGCAACCCACAGGTACCAATTTGTGGTTTTGATACAAGATTGGATACAACTAGGGTTTTGAGATGAGATGGTGCTAGTGAAGATGTTGATGGAGATTGACCCCCTCCCAATGAGAAGATCGTTGGTGATGATTTCCCCCTCCCGGAGGGAAGTGTCCCCGGCAGAACAGCTCTGCCAGAGCCCTAGATTGATTCTGCCAAGGTTCCGCCTCGTGGCGGCGGAATTTCATCCCGTAAGCTTGCCCATGATTTTTTCCAGGGGAAAACCCTTCATATAGTAGAAGATGGACGCCAGAGGCCCACCAGGGAGCCCAGGAGATAGGGGCGTGCCCTAGGGGGGGCGCGCCCCCCTGTCTCCTGGACAGGGTGTGGGCCCCCTGGCCTATTTCTTTTGCCCAAAAATTATTATTAAATCTGAAAAGTTGTTTTGTGGAGTCTCAGGTCTTTTGGAGTTGTGCAGAATAGGTTTCCAATGTTTGCTCCTTTTCCGGCCAGAATTCTAGCTGCCGGCATTCCCCCTCTTCATGGTAAACCTTGTAAAATAAGGGAGAATAGCCGTAAGTATTGAGATATAATGTGTAATAACAGCCCATAATGCAATAAATATTGATATAAAAGCATGATGCAAAATGGACGTATCAACTCCCCCAAGCTTAGACCTCGCTTGTCCTCAAGCGGAAGCAGAAATCGAAAAATATGTCCACATGTTTAGAGATAGAGGTGTCGATAAAAATAAAATACGGACATGAGGGCATCATGATCATTCTAATAACAGCAACATATATGGATTTTGTCATATGATTTCCTATGTTCAAGTAATAAGCAATTCACAATGTCAAGTATGGTTCAAAAACTTCATTGGGAACTAACAAACTATAATCTCAGTCATTGAAGCAATTGCAATTTATCGTAACATCAGAAAGAGTCAATAAGAGAGTTTTTTAGCAAGCTCACATACTCAACTATCTCGTAGTCCCCTACAATTGTTAACACTCACGCAATACTTGTGGTTATAGAGTTTCAGCCGGACACTGAGAAAGATAGGGGCTTATTGTGTTGCCTCCCAACATATTCACATTTAGGTGATGTCAACAATAATAGCCTATGCCAACTTACATCCAATTGGATATATGTATCATGATCTTTCAAACACGAGGAGCTTGCCAAAGGATAAAAATAAAAAGGGAAAGGTGAGAATCACCTTGACTCAAGAATAAGTAAAAACATAAAGTAAAAGATAGGCCCTTCGTAGAGGGAAGCAGAGGTTGTCATGTGCGTTTAGGGTTGATGCACGAAATCTTAATGCAAAAGAACGTCACTTTATATTGCCCCTTATATGCGGACCTTTATTATGCAATCCGTCGCTTTTATTACTTCCACAACAAGTTCGTACAAAGCTTATTTTCTCTGCACTAATAAGTCATACATATTTAGAGAGCAATTTTTATTGCTTGCACCGATGACAACTTACTTGAAGGATCTTACTCAATCCATGGGTAGGTATGGTGGACTCTCATGGAAAAACTAGGTTTAAGGGTATTTGGAAGCACAAGTAGTATCTCTACTTGGTGCAAGGAATTTGGCTAGCATGAGGGGGAAAGGCAAGCTCAACATGTTTGGAAGGTCAATGACAATATACTTTAACTGAGATGTCGGAAAACATAAACCATTATGTTGTCTTCCTTGTCCAACGTCAACTCTTTTAGCATGTAATACTTAATGAGTGCTTCACAATCATAAAAGATGTCCAAGATAATATATTTATATGGGAACCCCTCTTTCCTTATCACTTCCTATTAATTGCAACGATGACCAAGGCTACGTTCATCAACTCTCAACAAATTTTTATGCCTCATACTTTCTATGTGGGAAGTTATCACTATCCATAAGATTAATATGAACTCTTTTGTTCTTTCTACTTTTTCAAGATCATAGCAACATAGCAAAGCCCTTGACTCAACACTAATCTTTATTATAGATAGCACACGGACTCGATTACAAAAAGAGATCACCAATCAAAACTCAAAACTACTTGATATCAAAACTTCAACTACTAATAGATCAAGATACTACTAAAAGGATCAAACTAAATAAAGCGGTAAAGATAGGAGTGTGATGGTGATACGATACCGGGGCACCTCCCCCAAGCTTGGCAGTTGCCAAGGGGAGTGCCCATACCAATGTGATTATTTCTTCGGAGGTGATGGAGTAAGAGTTGTTGCACTTTTCTTCTCTAGCTTGCGTCTGAGGCTAAAATTTTCCTTCCTCAGATCCTCATTCTTGAGCTCAAGTTTCATTATCTTTTTGCATAGTGTTGCCTTGCTGTCCTGCAAAAACATGATGGGATAGATTGAACCTTAGGGAGGCTTGACTTCTTTAACTCCACATGCATATCACCAGGTTGAGGCAGTGGATCATCCTCTTCATCAGAGCTTGTCTCCTCCTTCCTCTTTGGATCATAGTCTTCTTCTTCCTCTATGGTCCAGCCATAATGTTCCACATCCCCATATACTTTTGGGTTTGCAATATAGTTAGCCATGTAGCTTTCTCCCTCCGAATCTTGGGATGACATCTTGTTCCAAATCTGCAACAGGAATAGCTCGAAACTAAAACAGAGGATATTTGCGTGATACGGTGGTCAAAACCTTCGGGACTATATATAATGAATTTTTACCGACCAAAATACGTAACATACAAGAAAATGGAGTTCGGGAGGCACACGAGGTGCCCACGTGACAGGGGGCGCGCCCTACAGGGGGGGCCCTCCTCTCTTGGGGGAGCCTCGTGTCCCTTTCAGACTACTTCTTTCTTCCTAAAATCCTTAAATGATCCAAAACTGATAAAAAATGCCATTAGAGTTGTTTTGGAGTCGGTTTACTTACCGTACCACATACCTATGCCTTTTCAGAGTCTGGAATGTTCTGGAAAGTGTCTCTTATGTATTCCTCAGGGGTTATGGTTTCAATAATATTAGTTTCAACATTGATAGGATTACCTGAAATATAATGTTTAATTCTTTGACCATTTACCACCCTCGGGTTTGTGCCTTCGAAGTTGTTGATTTTTATAGCACCAGAACGATAGACCTCCTCGATAACGTAGGGACCTTCCCATTTTGAGAGAAGTTTTCCTGCAAAAAATCATAAACGAGAGTTGAACAATAACACATAATCTCCTACGTTAAACTCACACTTCTGTATCCTCTTATCATGCCAGCGTTTGACTTTTTCTTTGAAAAGCTTAGCATTCTCATAAGCTTGGGTTCTCCATTCATCAAGTGAGCTAATATCAAATAACCTTTTCTCACCGGCAAGTTTGAAGTCATAATTGAGCTCTTTAACAGCCCAATATGCTTTATGTTCAAGTTCAAGAGGTAAATAACATGCTTTTCCATAAACCATCTTATATGGAGACATACCCATAGTATTTTTGTATGCAGTTCTATAGGCCCATAATGCATCATCAAGTTTTTTGGACCAATTCTTTCTAGATCTATTCACAGTCTTTTGCAAAATTAATTTGAGCTCTCTATTGCTCAACTCTACTTGACCACTAGACTGCGGGTGATAAGGAGATGCGATTCTATGATTGACATCATACTTAGCAAGCATCTTACGGAAAGCACCATGAATAAAGTGTGAACCACCATCAGTCATAAGATATCTAGGGACTCCAAACCTTGGGAAAATAACTTCTTTAAGCATTTTAATAGAAGTTTTATGATCAGCACTACTAGTTGGAATAGCTTCTACCCACTTAGTAACGTAATCAACAACAACTAAAATATGTGTATAACCATTGGAGGCAGGAAAATGTCCCATATAATCAAAGCCCCAAACATCAAATGGTTCAATAACAAGAGAATAATTCATAGGCATTTCTCGACGTCTACTAATGTTACCTATTCTTTGACATTCATCACAAGATATGAAAAACTTACGAGCATCTTTGAAAAGAGTAGGCCAATAAAAACCAGATTGTAGTACCTTGTGTGCAGTTCTATCTCCAGCGTGGTGTCCTCCATAAGATTCAGAGTGACACTTGCGTAGGATTTGTTCCTGTTCATGCTTAGGCACACAACGTCTAATAATACCATCTACTCCTTCTTTATAAAGGTGTGGATCATCCCAGAAGTAATGTCTTAAATCATAAAAGAACTTTTTCTTTTGCTGGTATGTGAAACTAGGAGGTATATATTTAGAAACAATGTAATTAGCATAATCAGCAATCCAAGGAGCAGTACGAGAAGCATTGACAACCGCTAATTGTTCATCAGGAAAGCTATCATTAATAGGCAGTGGGTCATCAAGAACATTCTCTAGCCTAGACAAGTTGTCTGCAACGGGGTTCTCAGCTCCCTTTCTATCAATAATATGCAAGTCAAATTCTTGGAGCAAGAGAACCCATCTAATGAGTCTAGGCTTAGCATCTTTCTTTTCCATAAGGTATTTAATAGCAGCATGATCAGTGTGAATAGTAACTTTGGAATCAACAATATAAGGTCTAAACTTATCACATGCAAACACAACTGCTAAGAATTCTTTTTCAGTGGTAGCATAATTTCTCTGGGCAGTATCAAGAGTCTTACTAGCATATTGGATAACATTCAATTTCTTATCGACTCTTTGCCCTAAAACAGCCCCTACAGCATAATCACTAGCATCGCACATAATTTCAAAAGGTAAATTCCAATCAGGTGGCTGAACAATAGGTGCAGTGATCAAAGCCTTCTTAAGTGTTTCGAATGCTTCTACACAATCATCATCAAAGACAAAAGGAATATATTTTTGCAATAAATTAGTCAGAGGCCTTGAGATTTTAGAAAAGTCCTTAATGAACCTCCTATAGAAACCGGCATGACCAAGGAAACTTCTTATACCTTTTATGTCCTTGGGACATGGCATCTTTTGAATAGCATCAACTTTGGCTTTATCAACTTCAATACCTCTCTCGGAGATCTTGTGCCCCAAGACAATGCCTTCATTAACCATAAAGTGACACTTTTCCCAATTCAGGACGAGACTAGTGTCCTCGCATCTCTGCAAAACTCGATCAAGGTTGCTCAAACAATCATCAAAAGAGGATCCATAGACGGAGAAGTCATCCATGAATACCTCACAAATCTTTTCATAAAAATCAGAAAATATAGCCATCATGCATCTTTGAAAGGTAGCAGGTGCATTACATAAACCAAAAGGCATACATCTATAAGCAAAGGTACCAAAAGGGCAAGTAAAAGTAGTTTTAGATTGATCCCCAGCTAATACAGGTATCTGAGAGAAGCCAGAATAACCATCTATAAAGCAAAAATGTGTGTGTTTGGAAAGCCTTTCTAGCATTTGATCAATAAAAGGTAAAGGGTAATGATCTTTCTTAGTAGCTTTATTTAACTTACGAAAATCAATTACCATCCTATAACCTGTAACAATTCTTTGCGGGATCAATTCACCTTTATCATTAGGAACAACGATAACGCCTCCCTTTTTAGGGACACAATGGACAGGGCTTACCCATTCACTATCAGCAACGGGATAAATAATACCTGCCTCAAGGAGTTTTAGTATCTCCTTTCTTACCACTTCCTTCATTTTTGGATTAATCGTCTTTGAGGATCTCTAACTGGTTTGGCATCTTTTTCCACTGAGATTTTGTGTTGACATAATGTGGGACTAATGCCCTTAAGATCATCCAGAGTATATCCAATAGCAGCTCGGTGCTTCTTCAGAGTTTTCAATAATCTTTCTTCTTCTTTCTCTGAAAGGTTAGCACTAATAATAACAGGATATATTTCTTTTTCATCAAGATAAGCATACTTAAGACTATCAAGTAATGGTTTGAGTTCAAACACAGGATCACCCTTGGGTGGAGGGGGATCCCCAAGAATTTCAATGGGAAGGTTATGTTTCAGCATAGGTTCTTGTTTAATGAACACTTCATCTATTTCTTCCCTTTCCTTCATAAACATATCATTTTCATGGTCTAACAAATATTGTTCTAACAGATCAGTTGGAGGAACAACAATGGAAGCAAAACCAATAATTTCATCCTTACTAGATGGTTCCTCTTCACGGTGTTGTCTACGAAATTTAGAAAAGTTGAACTCATGAGACATATCACCTAGACCAATAGTAACTACATCCTTTTCGCAATCTATCCTTGCATTAACGGTGTTCAAGAAGGGTCTACCAAATATAATGGGACAAAAGCTATCTTGTGGGGAGCCAAGAACAAGAAAATCAGCAGGATATTTGGTTTCCCACACAAGACTTCAACATCTCTAACAATTCCCATTGGTGAAATAGTATCTCTATTGGCAAGTTTAATGGTGACATCGATATCTTCTAACTCAGTAGGTGCAATATCGTGCTTAATTTCTTTGTATAAGTCAATAGGTATTGCACTAGCACTAGCACCCATATCACATAAGCCATGATAACAATGATCTCCTATTTTAACAGAAATAACATGCATGACTACCACAGGTCTATGTTTATCTTTAGCACAAGGTTTGGCAATTCTAGCAGTTTCATCACAGAAATAAATAACATGCCCATCAATATTATCAGACAAGAGATCTTCAACAATAGCAACATTAGGTTCAACTTTGATTTGCTCAGGAGGTGTATAAGTTCTAACATTGCTCTTACGAACAACAGTCGAAGCTTTAGCATGATCTTTTATCCTAACAGGAAAAGGGGGTTTTCAACATAAGCAGTAGGAATAATAGGATCACTATATGTAATAGTCTTCTCTTCAACTGTAATAGGTGCAACTACTTTCACTTCAACAGGAGGATTATATTTAAACCACTTCTCTTTAGGAAGATCAACGTGAGTAGCAAAAGTTTCACAAAAAGTAGCTACTATCTCAGAGTCAAGTCCATACTTAGAGCTAAATCCACGGAAAGCATCCATAAAAGATTTAACACAATCAAACTTAGGTGTCATACCTGACTCCTTACCATCGTCAGAACCCCAAGCTTCAGAGTTGCGTTTAATTCTTTCTAATAAGTCCCATTTGAAATCAATAGTCTTCAGCATATAGGAACCAGCACAGGAAGTATCAAGCAGGTTGCGATTATCAAGAGAAAGCCGAGCATAAAAATTCCGAATAATCATTTCCCGAGAGAGCTCATGATTGGGGCATGAATACAACATTGACTTAAGCCTCCCCCAAGCTTGAGCGATGCTTTCTCCTTCGCGAGGCCAGAAATTATATATGTAACTATGATCTCTATAAACAAGATGCATAGGATAGAACTTCTGGTGAAATTCCAACTTCAATCGCTTATAATTCCAATATCTCGTATCATCACATAGCCTATACCATGTTATTGCATCTCCCTTCAAAGATAAAGGGAAGACCTTCCTTTTGACAGCATCATCGGGAATACCTGCAAGCTTAAATAATCCACAAACTTCATCCACAAAGATGAGGTGTAAGTCGGGATGCAATGTTCCGTCTCCTGCAAAAGGATTAGCTAGCAATTTTTCTATCATACTCGAAGGAATCTCAAAGTGAATATTTTCATAAGGTTCAGTAGGTTGAGGAGCATCTCTTTGCTCTTGTGGTTGGGGTGAATATACCCCAAAAAACCCCTCAAAGGATTAGTTTCCATAGTGACAAGTAACAGAAAATTTTAGCACACTATATAAATGTTTCCTTACCAAGTTCCACTCACCAAGAGCGCTACGCTCCCCGGCAACAGCGCCAGAAAAGAGTCTTGATGACCCGAAAAATATAGGGGATCTATCATAGTCCTTTCGATAAGTAAGAGTGTCGAACCCAACGAGGAGCAGAAGGAAATGATAAGCGGTTTTCAGTAAGGTTTTCTCTGCAAGCACTGAAATAGTAGGTGATAGATAGTTTTGTGATAAGATAAATAGTAACGAGCAAAAGTAAATAAAGTGAAGCAAGGTGTCCCAATCCTTTATGTAGCAAAGGATAAGCCTGGACAAATTCTAATAATGAAGAAGGAGCTCCCGAGGACACATTGGGAATTATCGTCAAGCTAGTTTTCATCATGTTCATAAGATTTGCGTTCGGTACTTTGATAATTTGATATGTGGGTGGACCGGTACTTGGGTACTACCCTAACATGGAAAAGCATCCCACTTATGATTAACCCCTATTGCAAGCATCCGCAACTACAAAAAGGAGTATTAAGGTAAACCTAACCACAGCATTAAACATATGGGTCCATATGAACCCCTAACGAAGCAACACATAAACTAGGGTTTAAGCTTCTGTCACTCTAGCAACCCATCATCTACTTATTACTTCCCTATGCCTTCCTCTAGGCCCAAATAATGGTGAAGTGTCATGTAGTCGACGTTCACATGACACCACTAGAGGAGAGACAACATACATCTCATCAAAATATCGAACGAATACCAAATTCACATGACTACTAATAGCAAGACTTCACCCATGTCCTCGGGAACAAACGTAACTACTCACAAAGCATATTCATGTTCATAATCAGAGGGATAATAATATGCATAAAGGATCTGAACATATGATCTTCCACCAAGTAAACCAAATAGCATCAACTACAAGGAGTAATCAACACTACTAGCAACCCACAGGTACCAATTTGTGGTTTTGATACAAGATTGGATACAAGAGATGAACTAGGGTTTTGAGATGAGATGGTGCTGGTGAAGATGTTGATGGAGATTGACCCCCTTCCGATGAGAGGATTGTTCGTGATAACGTTGGTGATGATTTCCCCCTCCCGGAGGGAAGTGTCCCCGGCAGAACAGCTCCGCCAGAGCCCTAGATTGGTTCCGCCAAGGTTCCGTCCTTGTGGCGGCGGAATTTCGTCCCGTAAACTTGCCCACGATTTTTTCCAGGGGAAACCCCTTCATATAGCAAAAGATGGACGCCGGAGGCCCACCAGGGAGCCCAGGAGATAGGGGGCGCGCCCTGGGGGGGACGCCCCTGTCTCCTGGACAGGGTGTGGGCCCACTGGCCTATTTCTTTTGCCAAAAATTTCTTATTAAATCTGAAAAGTTGTTTCGTGGAGTCTCAGGTCTTTTGGAGTTGTGCAGAATAGGTTTCCAACATTTGCTCCTTTTCCAGCCAGAATTCCAGCTGCTGGCATTCCCCCTCTTCATGGTAAACCTTGTAAAATAAGGGAGAATAGCCGTAAGTTTTGAGATATGATGTGTAATAATAGCCCATAATGCAATAAATATTGATATAAAAGCATGATGCAAAATGGACATATCAGTCCCCTAAAAAAATAAGTTGACGCATATGCAAGGCTTTGTCAACTTATTATAGTCAACACACGGTTCTAGCAGCAGTGGTCGTTGGATGTCTATCTAACAGATGTCGTGCTTCTTCTTCAATCTCGGATATTCTTAGCTTCGGCCGCCCAAAAAATGATTCCTCCCCCTGACATCTGGGGTGCACCGTTTCGGAGGCTGACCTGTGGGCCTACTAACTTGGAGCATACCAAGGGCTTTGTCAACTTAGTCAATATAAACGATTCTAGCTTCAGTGATTGTACGATGTCCATCCAACGGCCGTAGTGCTTCTTCAACCTCTGGTCTTCTTGGTCCAGCCGCCCAAAGCAGCGCCGGTCGTGCCGCCTGCTCCTGCCTCCCGTGGCCGGCTGTGCTGCCGTGGAGGCCTCACCGCCCCCATACTAGTCCCACCGCTGGCCAGGCCATCCCTCCACTCACCCACACCCCATGTTATTCTGCGGCGATGGCAGCCTCACACCGCAGCCGAACCAGTGAACCCTCGTACTCCTCTCCGTGCGGGCTTCCACTGCTGCGTCTTCCCTGGCTCCACATCGTCCCCTTCATAGGCCTCGTCATCGTCCACCTCCCTAGTGCTCTCTGCGCGGCGTGGTCAACGTGGTCAACGACCGACTTCCATCGGAAGAGTACTGTACGTGGAGAGGCTGACACCTGGGTCCATGGCGGCCGCAAGGAAGTGCCTCCTTATTACGCGCAAAATAATTATTCCTCCACCTGACAGCAGGGACCCACTGGACGGGCCACCTTATTTCATGAAAAAAACGTTTCCCCCTGACTGCTGGGACCCACCGGACAGGCCACCGTATTTCGCGAAAAAACGTTCCCCCCTGCTGTCAGCTCGGACCCACCGGAAGTGCCTCCTTATTACGCACAAAAAAATGAATACTCCCCCTGCTAGCTGGGACCCAACTTGGTGGGAGGCTGACTTGTGGGCCTACTAAGTTGACGGGGATGGAGGGCTTTGTCAACTTAGTCAATATGAATGATTCTAGCTATATTGACTGTACGATGTCCATCCAACGGTCGTAGTGCTTCTTCAACCTCTGGTCTTCTTGCTCCAGCCGCCCAAAGCAGCGCCGGTCGTGCCGCCTGCTCCTGCCTCCCATGGCCGGTTGTGCTACCACGGAGGCCTCACCGCCCCCTAGCCCCTACTATTCCCACTGCTGGCTAGGCCCTGCGGCGACGGCAGCCTCACACCGCAGCCGAACGAGTGAACCCTCATACTCCTCTCCGCGCGGGCATCCACTGCCACGTCTTCACCGGCCCCTGCGTCGTCCCCTTCCTAGGCCTCGCCGTCGACCACCTCCATGGTGCTCTCAGCGCGGCGTGGTCAACGTGGTCAAGGAACAACTTCCATCGGACGTGGACTGTACGTGGAGAGGCTGACAGCTGGGTCCACGGCCACAGCAAGGAAGTGCCTCCTTATTACGTGGAAAATAATGATTCCTCCACCTGACAGCAGGGACCCACCGGACAGGCCACTGTATTTCGCGAAAAAAACGTTTCCCCTGACTGCTGGGACCCACCAGCTACACCTTTGCACGCAAGGAAGTGCATCCGGGCAAAAAAACGATTCGCCCCCCTCACTGCTGGGACCCACTAGCTACATCTTCGCACGCAAGGAAGTGCGTCCGGGCAAAAAAATGATTCGCCCCCCTGACTGCTGGGACCCACCAGCTACATCTTCGCACGCAAGGAAGTGCGTCCGGGCAAAAAAAACGATCCCCCCTGACTGCTGGGACCCACCAGCTACACCTTCGCACGCAAGGAAGTGCGTCCGGGCAAAAAAAAATGATTCGCCCCCCTGACTGCTGGGACCCACCAGCTACATCTTTGCACGCAAGGAAGTGCCTGACAGTCGGGACCCACCTGGTCGAAGCGTACATAGCGTTGTCATTCTGATCGCGAACGTGTACGTACATATATACTGGTGGATGTAGAGGCGCGCACGTGTCGTAGTAGAGGCGCGCACGTAGCATGTACACGTACGTACAGTGGCCAGGGTGCAAGAAAGAAAATACGGCCACGTATGTGTACATACGGGCGGGATCTCGAATGCCTACTCGCGCATACGTACGGCGAGGGCTCGTTTACATGGCTGGGTCGGAACGGAGAAATAGCATCGTCGTCGTGTTCATGGGGAGGCAACAGAATGCGTCGTGTTCATGGGGAGGCAACAGAATGTGTCATGTTCATCAGGAGGCAACGGAACGCATGGGAGCCAACCGGCTCGGTCGGAACGGAATGCATCGTTGTGTTCATTGCGAGGGCTTGGATGGAATAGGCGATGGAAACGAGGCCTGGCGTACCGCGGAACGGAGGAAACGCCCTTGTGTTCGACCGGCCACGTTTGAAACGGGATCATGTTCATCGGGAGGGGTCTAGCGTACCGCAAAACGGAGGAAATGGACCTCCTATAGTCGGAATGGGGGTCCTGTTGATCGGGAGGGGTGTGGCGTGCCGCAAAATGGAGGAAACGGACCTCCTACGGTCGAAACGGGGGTCCTGTTGATCGGGAGGGGTGTGGCGTACCGCAAAACGGGCGAAACAGACCTCCCACGATCGAAACGGGGGTCATGTTCATCGGGAGGGGTGTGGCGTACCGCAAAATGGGACTCCACAAGATACTGTTCATCTCCACCGTCGACCTCCTCCAGCCTCCACGGGCTCCTGTTCATCCAGCCTCCACCGCGCGCTACTCCACCAGCTACTGTTTAACCACCCCTTCACAGGCACCCCTCCACCGTCTACTGTTCATCCAGCCCTCCACACCAGGGGGTCCTGTTCAACCACCCCTCCACGGGCACCCCTCCATCGTCTACTGTGCATCCAGCCCTTCACACCACGGGGTCATGTTCATACAGAGGCAACGCCACCGCTCACTGTTCATCCAATCAATCGGCTTCAGTTAGCAGTAGTAGCGAAGGAATCGCTCGATCGGGTTCAGTTAACAGCCATTGATCAATCGCTCGGGTTCAGTAACGCGTAGCCTGTAGTGCAATCGCTCAGGTTCAGTTAGAGCCTAACGCCTCGCTCAGTTTTAGTTAGAGCCAACGCCTCGCACACACGCGTACGTGTATGAGAGAAACGTGCATCGCTCGGCCCTCGACCTCCCACCGTAACCGGGAACTCCCCGAAATTTTCCTCGCCCTCGCTTCTACCACGGTTTTTTCTATCATGGACGGCCCAAAGAATGTCATGCAACTGCGTCTACGGCCCGCCCAGGACGAAAAGCCCATTTTCTGTCATGATTTTTTTTCATAGAAGTAGGAGCCCACCACATCTATGATGATACCGGGTTTTGTCACAATTATCGTCATAGAAGTGTCATATGTATGACAGGAAAAAAATTCGTTCGGCCCAAAATGTCACGGATGTGTCTTTTTTTTGTAGTGCAACAACTAAACCTGCATGCAACATGGAGGCATTGCCATAGTTGTGCGACCCGGTACCCGAACAATCCATGGCAAGGCGTGGTCGCAGGCGGAAGGAATGCGCCAAATCCTGCAGTCGTGTGCGTCAAACCCGCAGCCGTAGATATAGCGGTTGACCGCCGGCGCCGGGACTAGAGAGGCACAGATCCGACCGTCGTGCTGTGGTCAGCTGGGCTATAGTGCGAGGCAGCGACTGTGTCTCAAACGGACGTGCATGAACCTGTGTGTGCGTGCGTGTGTTTATTTGTAACAACATGTATGTGTCGGAGAGAGCGACACATAGACCTACAGAGAGATGGTGTGTAGTACTATGATTTAGCTGCGAGAGTCGGTGCATCCTCTCGTTTCCGGGCATCTGATCGGGACAGCAGCCACGCCCGCTCCTGACCACCCTGGCCCACCCAAAACCCCTCCATCGGCCGCGCGTGCTTCCCGCCTGAAACAGTCAGCACCGCTCCAGAGAATTGGTGCCGCATTCATGCCCGAGCAGAGTGGACGTGAATTCTCACTGGCGCCTGCGTTGAAGCGATAAGTGGATTCAACGAAGAGTGATGGTTGCTTCGTTCGTCCAACTTACTGTCGGGTCTATGTGATTTGACGGCTCATTGGTCATTATTACTGTGGTGGTACGGCCGTGTTGAGTCTCAGTTGCATTGTACACTTTACTTTGGTGCATGACACATGCACCGGATGCTGGATACCCCACATTTCGGTGAAAGGAGGTAGAGCATCTCCACTCTTTACAAGTTTCTCCACTCTTACAGTGGAGGAGTGCAAAAGTAGCGAAAACACGGTAGCTCAGTGATTACATGGCCCACCTCACACTATCACCATATTTTCTGGACACCGTGTGACACCTAACTCTTTAGTACATAGTACATACTGTAATTTCTCAGCGAGATAAATTTGTACAACGCTATAAAGCTTCCAGCTTCTGTTTCATGTATCTTGCGTCCAAGGTTGCCCCATTGCAACATACCATCAAATACAAAGGAGACTAACATGCATGCTATTGCATCTCAATGATTCACAGATCATAGCCAATATGTACTCCCTCCGTTCCAAAATAAGTGTCTCAACTTTATGCCAACTTTCGTACAAAGTTGTACTAAAGTTGACACTTATTTTGGAACAGAGATTGAGGGAGTCCTGGATTAGGGGGTATCCGGATAGCCGGACTATATACTTCGTTCGGACTATTGGAGCATGAAGATACAAGACTCAAGACTCCGTCACGTGTCTGGATGGGACTCTCCTTTGCGTGGAAGACAAGCTTGGCGATCCGGATATTGTATTTCCTTCCTTGTAACCGACTCCGTGTAAACCCTAGCCCTCTCCGGTGTCTATATAAACCGGAGAGGTTGGTCCTTAGAAGGCCGATCACAATTACAATCACAATCATCATAGGCTAGCTTCTAGGGTTTAGCGTCTACGATCTCGTGGTAGATCTACTCTTGTACTACTCATATCGTCAATATTAATCAAGCAGGAAGTAGGGTTTTACCTCCATCGAGAGGGCCCGAACCTGGGTAAACATTGTGTCCCTTGCTTCCTGTTACCATCAGCCTGAGACGCACAGATCGGGACCTCCTACCCGAGATCCACCGGTTTTGACACCGACATTGGTGCTTTCATTGAGAGTTCCTCTGTGTCGTCGCTGCAAGGCTCGATGGCTCGTCTCGTTGTCAAGGACAACATTACTTATGGGGGAGCGCTGGCTGTAGGCCAAACTCTCTGACTCGGCAGCTTCATCATGGCCGCCCCATCGGCTGTCGCGCCGACGATGGCCTCTCGGGTCGTCACGCATAACCTTCGCATCAATTCGGAATTCACCGAACAGATGGATCCAATGGAGCTCTCCTCCCTTAATGAGCTCTTGGATCGCATCGCCGCTTTGGGAGTCGCTACAAACTATGACCGGATCGGGCTTAAACCTGACCAAAGGGACATTAAATCCCCACCGGCCACCCATGAGATAGCGGTAGTGGAGGAACCACATACGGATTACCCCTTGATTTTGAGGACGAATTATCTCTGGATCACGGAGCTCCCTGGCCGGACTCCCGCTCAAGGGAAGACATGACCCGAATCCCGGACTTAGGATTGGGTATTCGGCCGGAAAAATTGGGCAGCACCTCGGATCCCGAGCTGTCAAACTCGGAAGCTCCCCTGCCCCTAGGCGCTAGATCGGATCAGAATCCGGATTCAGCCACGAACACCCACCCGTGCTTAAGCTGTCTCTCCCATATCAGACAAGAGCCCCATGAGACAGTACATCGCTACTGGGCCAGATTCCTCCTTGTGCTAAACAAGGTCAAGGACTGTCGTGAGGAGGACACGATCTCACTTTTCTGCAAAAACTATATGAATAAAGGAATTCTTAATGCCATAAGTCGCCATGACATAGTACACGTCACTGACTTGGCGACCATAGTACAGAAATATTGTGCGATGGAAAGCGCCTGGAAGACCCAAACAGAATTTTGGGATAGTCTGGCTCTCACCAAAACCTTTGTTCGAGCTAAATGGGCGAACTCTCGAAAGTCGACTCGATCCTATCCCCAAGAAGCCAAAGCCCACCCTAGGGGGTGGAACCGTATTGGAAGAATGGCTCAACGGGCCATGTAAACTCCACAGTACAGCGTACACAACGCCAACCCATAGCCTTAGGGCATGTTGGATACTCCAGCAGGTAGCAAAAAGTGGCGAGTATCTTCTTGTAAGCCATAAAGCAGAACAACATCCTGCTGAAAAACACAATACGGTACTAACAGTCTTCAAAACTTTTGCCTCAAACAATAGGCGCAAGCGAGCTCATCGAAGCTCCGCTGAAATCTGCCATGTGGCAAAAATAAATTCGTGGAACGACACTGCTATAACTTTCAATGCCAGTGAAGAACCTTGATTCCAGATCGTCCTGGCACCAGCCGCTCTGGTCCTTAGCCCAATCGTGGACGGCTTTCGGATCACCAAAGTACTCATGGATGGCGGAGGCGGATTAAACTTGATCTATGAAGAAACACTCAACAAGATGGCAGTTGATAAAAGCCGCATTGAACAAAGCGGCACAACCTTTAGGGGAATTGTCCCCAGTCGGGAAGCGTGGTGTGCGGGAAAAATCACACTCGATGTGGTATTCGGCACCCCGGAGAATTATAGGTCCGAAGAAATCACGTTCCAAGTGGCTCCTTTCAGCAGCGGATACCACACCCTTATAGGGCGGGACGTGTTCGCAAGCTTTCAAGCTATACCCCATTACGGGTACACGAAGCTTAAAATGCCCGGACCCAATGGAATCATCACTCTAGCCAGTGATCCGGACGTCACACTTCGCACCGAAAACAAAGCCGCAGCACTAGCCCTGGAAGCATTATCTGAAGCCCTAGCAGCCGAAGAATTAACAACACTGCGTGCCACCGTGGACAGGGATGACATGATACTCGACAAGCGACCCAAGTACACCTCATTTAAACCCACAGACGAGATAGTTAAATTCCAAGTCCATCCAACGGACCCCACGAAGACAGCTTCCATCGGGACACAGTTGAGCCCCGCAATGGACGCCGCACTGCGAGACTACTTACGCGAGAACTGGGATATTTTCGCGTGGCACCCATCGGACATGCCGGGCATCCCACGTAGATTGGCCGAACACAGCCTCAATATACTAAAAGGATACAAACCTGTCAAGCAGACTCTAAGGCGGTTTTCAGAGCCCAAACAACAAGCCATGGGGGAAGAGCTAGCCAAGCTACTCGAGGCCGAATTCATCAGAGATATCAAGCATCCGGATTGGCTGGCAAGTCTGGTATCATACGAAAGAAGGACAAATCTTGGCGCCTATGCATCGACTTCAAAGACCTCAACAAGGATTGCCCCAAGGATCCATTTCCCCTCCCTCGCATTGATCAAGTCATCGACGCCACAGCAGGACACAACTCGCTGTGTTTTCTCGATGCATACTCTCGGTATCATCAAATAAAAATGGCAGAGTCCGACCAAGCTGCAACAACTTTCATAACACCATATGGCCCTTTCTGCTTTAACACTATGCCTTTCGGACTTAAGAATGCCGGCGCAACCTATCAACGCATGATTCAAACATGCCTGGAAAAGTAAATCGGCGAAACGGTGGAGGCATATGTGGACGACATGGTCATAAAAACAAGACATGTCGAAACCCTAATAGATGACTTGAGGCTTACATTCAATAACCTCCGAACATACGACATCAAGCTGAATCCGGAAAAATGCGTTTTCGGCGTCCCCTCTGGGAAATTGCTGGGCTTCATTGTTTCCAATAGAGGAATTGAAGCGAATCCGGCAAAAATCCGAGCTCTATCGCATTTGGCTATACCAACAGACCTCAAGCACATCCAGAAACTAGTTGGATGCGTGGCTGCTTTGAGCCGCTTTATCTCCAGGTTAGGAGAAAAGGCATTACCTCTTTACCGCCTTATTTGGCGCACCGAACACTTCGTGTGGACGGATGCAACCGCGGACGGACTCGACGAAATAAAGACCTTATTGGATAGTAATCCAGTCCCAACAGCGCCAATTATTGGCAAACCTATGCTGTTGTACATAGCTGCAACACATCAAGTTGTAAGTGCAGTGCTCGTCGTCGAACAAGAGGTTGACGGATACAAATTCCCGCTCGAGAAGCCGGTTTATTACGTATCCACGGTCCTCACCCCATCCAAATCCCGATACCCACACTATCAAAAAATAGCATACGCGGTCTTCATGGCATCCTGGAAGCTACGACACTACTTTCAAGAGTGTTCCATTACGGTGGCCTCCGAAGTACCATTCAACGACATAATAAATAACCGCGATGCTATGGGCCGAATCGCTAAATGGGCCATCGAGCTCCTTCCGTTTGACATAACATACAAGACACGGCGGGCCATCAAGTCTCAAGTACTAGCTGACTTTGTCGCTGAATGGACAGAAGCCGAACTCCCTAAAGAGTACGGCGCGTACTCTAACTGGATCATGCACTTCGACGGCTCTAAAATGCTGGCCGAATTGGGAGCGGGTGTAGTCCTGAAGTCTCCCACCGGAGACACGGTCCAATATGTCCTCCAAATATTATACACAGACTCCAACAATGCAGGCGAATACGAGGCTCTGTTGCACGGTCTTCGGATGGCAGTCTCTATGGGCATTCAACGCTTAGAAGTGTGTGGGGATTCAAACCTTGCAATATCACAAATAAACGGAGACTTTGATGCCAAGGATCCAAAAATGGCGGCCTACCATAATGCCGTCCTCAAAATGTTAGCTCGGTTCGAGGGGCTCAAATTCCACCATGTGGCTCGAGAAAACAATCAACGGCGGATATCCTCGCCCGCATCGGCGCTAAACGCGACCCTGTCCCACCTAACATATTCCTAGAAAGACTATTCAAGCCATCCGTGGTATGGGAAGGGGAGTCCAGCAATACTAGCACGGATCCGAATACACCCTAGACTCCGAACTATCAGACATAATCAGAGGCTCTACCACCGAAATAACATCTTCGGCCCATGAAATCATGGCTGTAATCGCCCCGTGGACTGAGCCTTTCTTGGCCTACCTAAATAGGCAGGAGCTCCCCGAAGACCAAAATGAAGCACGCTGCATCGTCCGGTGTTCTAAAGCTTACAAAGTCCATGAAGGGGAACTCTATAAGAAAAGTGCGTCCGGAGTGCTCCAAAGGTGCATCTCCAAAGAGGAAGGGCGGCAGCTCTTGGCTGAAATCCGAGTCGGACTGGGCGGGCACCACGCCGCGGCTCGAGCACTAGTCAGCAAGGCCATCCGTACATGCTTCTATTGGCCGACGGCCCGAGCAGACGCACAGGACCTTGTCCAACACTGCGTTAGTTGCCAGCTCTTTGCCAATCAGAGTCATATGCCCCCTACCGCTCTCCAAACAATCCCCATAACTTGGCCCTTCGTGGTATGGGGGTTGGATATGGTCAGACCTCTTAAAGGAGGAAGCCATAAGAAAAAATACTTATTGGTCATGGTGGACAAGTTCACCAAATGGATAGAAGCCAAACCAGTCAAAACGGCCGAATCCAAACCAATAATAGACTTCATATCTGGGGTCGTACACCGATACGGTGTCCCCCACAGCATCATCACTGATAATGGCTCAAATTTCACAGCAGATGAAGTGAAAACTTGGTGCGACAAAATGGGCATTAAGCTTGACTACGCTTCCGTCTACCATCCCCAAACAAACGGCCAGGTCGAACGGGCGAACGGCCTCATCATGAGCGGCATCAAACCCAGACTAGTGTGATCCTTGACAGAGTCGGATACGCACTGGGTCAAAGAGCTCGACTCCATACTCTGGGGGCTGCGGACCACGCCGAATCGCACCACCAGATACACACCATTTTTTATGGTGTACGGCGCGGAAGTAGTACTACCCTGTGACATAATACATGATTCGCCACGCGTACGCATGTACGAAGAGAAGTAAGCCGAGTTAGATCGGTAGGATAACTTGGATGCCCTAGAGGAGGAGCGCAACGTCGCAAAAGCCAGCTCCGCATTCTATCAGCAGCAGGCTCGACGTTACCAAAGCAGAGAAGTGCGGGCCAAAACTTATAATATTGGCGAGCTCGTTCTACACCTACCGAAGAAGAAGAAGAAGGACAAGCTCAAACCCAAGTGGGAAGGTCCCTTCGTCATTGATAAAGTTCTCACCGGAGGAGCGTACCGCTTACGTAATGCATCCGATAACAGACTCGAGCCGAACCCATGGAACGCGGCCAGACTTCGGAGATTCTACGCCTATTGCCGAACTCAGTGTTCGTCTCCTTACCCCCTCCTTTTTAATTATGCTCCCTCCCTTTTCCTTTCTCGACCTTTTTTACTCTTCACACAAAGTATTTAATATAGTACGGACTCCCGGATCACTCCGGCCGCACTATGTGTGTAAGTAATACCTAGGGGCTTCCTATACGGAAGCTAAAAATAATTACTCTAATGGCTTTTTGCCCATCACATACGCATTTCTTTCTCCATATGTGCCTTTTCTTCACCATTATATGCATCGATATGACTTAAGATGTGGCCAAGCTAGGTTGCCTGGCTCTTGTGTTTATGCCCTATGTTCCCTTTAATTCGGCTAGGGCATAAGGGGAGCACCTCTGCGATTGTTACTGCCGGTTCAGCCGGATGTGTACCTCAGACTGGGTGAAGCCGAAAGCTAGCGTCCTTAAGAGAATATCCGGTCGGTGAACAAAAGATGTATTTGTTTATTACAACATAAATCCCTAGAATTTTTGTATCCTGCACCATTGTTCGCAGTCCGGACATGTGCATCATCGCATGCGTACCCAGGGAAAGGAACCCCTAACGGAACTATTCTCCCTGGAAGATGTTTCTTACTATCCATGTAATATAACATAACTAGTTGGGTACTTGTCTGTTCAAGCACTTATGACGCCTACGCCTGGTTTCCACACATACCCCGGTTCTGCATAACTGAGCGGGTATTCGGACACACCCCGGACTGTAGGATCCGGGGGCTGAAGCGAAAAGGTCCGCCATGACAAATAATTTTAATCCGGCTAGGGACAACTTATGTCCATTGAATTACACAGTCACTTGGACTGACTATATTCCTCCTCTATACCATCCAACAGGCTATCTAGCTTACAATCCTATTGAAAATACTTGGCGGCTAACGCTACCTGGTCATATACCAGACTTACGGCAATTTCTTGCCCATCGGGCCCCGCCGGTCCTACTTCGGCCATATGGTTCGGGTCCAGCTTGGTGTAGCGCATCTTCACCATAGCCCAGGATTCTCTTGCACCTTGCTGGCAAGCTCACATCTTCCACGATCGGAAGTGCCGTCGTGCTCCTTGAAGCATATCCACAAGCTCCCCCATGCCATTAGGCAAGAAGCTTGATGGCCACAAGGCTTGAGCAACACCCTGCATCACCTACCGAGCTCGCTCGTGCAGTTGTGTGAGGTCTTGCAGTAAATCGCTTGCAGATGAGGGCATCTCCTCCTCAGGGCAACCCGTTAACATTCCTACAAGCAAAATTCTTTCAATATACTTCCTCGCCGAACTATAATACAGTTCATCTAGGTACTTACCATAAATGCCGCGTCGAAGCCTTTTGTTCTCCTTCACGGAGTTCGCCAGCTGAGCGCAGACGTCTTTTAATTCCACGTCCAGCTGGACATTGGCATCTTGAAGATTGTTCTTCTCCTGCCTAACTTGCGTAAGAACACGCTCGCCAGCCTTTAGCTGCCTTTTGAGATGCGATTCGTCATCTCCTACGCCCTCTGGATTGACCCTGGGATTGTCTGTAGAATTTTTTGTTAGACTTGTCATACCATCCATTTACTAACTGGTGCATCTTCGTACAATTGAGACAAAATGTTACCAGATGAGGCCTTCTGGGATTCCTCTAACTTGGCAACCGTGTCCCTCAGCTGGGCCTTGCACTCCTCCAGCTCCCGAGACAATTGCTCATTCTTATCCATAAGGACCTGTGCATAAATTGATCCTTAAAACAGTTGTTCCAACCGTTTCAAGTCTCAGGGGCTACTGCTATACATGCTTATAAAATTTTCTTACACGTATATCTTTGGTATACTGGTCCGTCGCACTGGCAAGTCTGCCTTGAGCAGCTCGGATGTATGCATCTCCTGAATTGAAGGCGTTAAATGCCTCTTCGGAAAAGATGTTTTTCCGAAGTACGGC
Source organism: Triticum dicoccoides (assembly GCF_002162155.2). NCBI lineage: Eukaryota > Viridiplantae > Streptophyta > Magnoliopsida > Poales > Poaceae > Triticum > Triticum dicoccoides. The sequence goes on along the minus strand of NC_041387.1, from coordinate 390,454,038 downwards.
CCGTCGGCGCCGGTGATTCATGGCGCTCTCCACTTTGGAATTTGTGGCTGAGAGCATATCCACGTCCTCTATCGGAGAACTATGCAGCATCGGCCCCGCTCCCGCCTCCGCTCTCGAAGCCGGTTCTAGAGTCCGGCTGGTGGAGGCGTGATTGGAGGGATCTCCGGATATAGTCCGGCTACTCCACTTCCTGTCGGGACACAAAGGGCGCTGTTATACTTCAAATACAATAATCACAGAGCAGGTTTTTGCCTTACCTCTGTAGTGGCGTGTCGACCCTAACCGCCTTCCTCTTGTGCCTGCCCGATCCGGACACCCATGACTGACGAGTCCCTAGGGGCTCGGCCCCGCGCTCCGACCGTCGTCTCTGGAAAAACACGACACTTCAAGGATAAGGCGTGACATCTGAAGGGAGTCCTCTTCGAAGGATGGGGTTTTTCGGCTTGGCTTACACGCGACGTAGGTAGCAGTCCGGGATAGTCGGCAATAATAGCCATTGAGGTGCCATCACGGCTCGCCTGATAAAATACCACGTTGACAAACTCCACGGTAGTATCCGGATCTTCTTCGAGTCCTGGATCTAGGGCCCTTTTGGGGTCCTCTGGCTGTGGGGAAGGGCTGGAGATTCCTTATACAGCCCTCCTCAGTTCCTGCTCGGAAATATTGAGGCAGATAATCTTAGCGAAGAACGTCACAGTAAGTGAAGCGGGGAAAGGAATGACGACTTACCCAATCTGGGGGGTTGTACATGGAGAATCCATCCCGCGGTTTAATGTGACGGAATTCTTCCTCTTCCCCTTTGTATAAATCGGACAATATCCTTGCCAGAGCAGTGGCGGAGTCCGGACCCTTACGGCCATAGCGGGTGGCATCGTCTTCCCCGTTGAAGTGCCACATGGGCTTCCCCCGATATTGAAGTGGTTGCACTCCCCGCATTATGCATATTGCCATAATCTCGACTATCGTCAGTCTGGATTTGGCCAGTAACTTTATCCTGCTCATCAGGAAATGTATTTCCCTAGTATCCTCCTCTTGGGGGCCCCGGGGGCGCCAGCTTAGACGTGCCCTCAGCGGGGCGTTACTGAACTTGGGAAGACTTGCCCGGACTGGATCCGGAAGGGGAACGTCATCAATGTAAAACCACTCTGAAGGCCAGTTCTCTGGTGCCTTCTTGGGAGTGCCGGATAGGTATCCGGTCTCGGCAATGCACCATACTTCGGCCCCGCCCACTTGACATAGGGATTCTCCCTCGTTGCGGGGGACAAGGCAGAACAGCTTCTTCCATAATTCAAAGTGTGCCTCGCAGCCTAGAAATAGCTCACAAAGGGCAATGTACCCTGCTATATGTAGTACGGAGGCAGGGGTACGGTTGTGCAACTGGAGGCCGTAGAACTCCAGGAGCCCGCAAAGAAACAGGTGGATGGGAAACCCGACGCCCCTTAGCAGATGCGGGATGAGGCATATTCGCTCCTCTGGAGATGGATTAGGAGATCCCTCCACCTGTTCCCCGCCGTTATAGGTGGCTATTCCGGCTCGGATGGGGACCATGAACGCTGGTGGGAGAAACCCTTGGGTTTGTAACTCTATTAAATGGCTATGAGAAACTGAGCACTCTTCCCAGTCCCCCGGCTTGGAGCGAGGAGAGCAAGCAGAAGAGCTGCGATGACCGGCCATGTTGGAATAGTTTTTTCCAGAGTGCTCTGTTGGATGCTTGCTCGAGGGGGAAGAGTGAGGTTTGGATCTGAGAATCCCCGTATCTTCAAATAGACGGTCAGCCTGAAGGATCAGGGGTGGCAAATGCAAAAATGCCTCGGCTCCTCGCATTCGCTCGACACATGGAGATGGTCATTATTGAGGCACTGAAGCCGAGGAGTACAACATTGATGGGAAGCCGGACACTATTCGTCGTAACAGGTACTTTGGAGTATTCGGAGATGGAACCCGCCTTGCAATTCCAAAGACAAGACTGTGTGCCGGACTCATCGTCATTGAAGCCTGGTTCAGGGGCTACTCAGGGAGTCCTGGATTAGGGGGTATCCGGACAGCCGGACTATATACTTCGTCCGGACTATTGGAGCGTGAAGATACAAGACTCAAGACTCCGTCCCGTGTCCGGATGGGACTCTCCTTTGCGTGGAAGACAAGCTTGGCGATCCGGATATTGTATTTCCTTCCTTGTAACCGACTCCGTGTAAACCCTAGCCCTCTCCGGTGTCTATATAAACCGGAGAGGTTGGTCCTTAGAAGGTCGATCACAATTACAATCACAATCATCATAGGCTAGCTTCTAGGGTTTAGCCTCTACGATCTCGTGGTAGATCTACACTTGTACTACTCATATCGTCAATATTAATCAACCAGGAAGTAGGGTTTTACCTCCATCAAGAGGGCTCGAACCTGGGTAAACATTGTGTCCCTTGCTTCTTGTTACCATCAGCCTGAGACACACAGATCGGGACCCCCTACCCGAGATCCGCCGGTTTTGACACCGACAGAGACAACTAAAAAAAGATCCATGTAGTCCCTAGGCCTTAAACCCTAAACCCTAATCAGGATTTAATTTGCTAGCAACGTCAAACCTCCCGAAGAAATGAAGTTTGTAACCCTTTGATCATCAGATCATTTTGTGCAGTTTCACTAAAATTGAGCTAAGCATCCTTGTGGCAAAGAAATTGAAGAAGCGTGATTAGAATAAGACTAGTGGGACTAGTTGATGAGACATAAACTCACATATACAGTAGAATCTAGTAGAGGTACGTGCGGGGCACAGAAGTAGAGAAATATCCACATGGAGCGATGTGGGTAGCTGGGGCAGTGTTGCAAGCCGTCTGTAAAGGAAGTTGTACTTGAGGATGTCGGGATGCAGCTAGAGGAGGGCGGCAACTGCCCACGTCGCGGCAGTGAGCAAGGATGAAGGCAACCACACTGGCTTTGTGAGAGAGAACGGCGGGGACCCCTGATTGGGACGCGCCGATAGTGGGTTTTCACCGTCGGTGACGGCGACCGCATCTACACAAAGCATCCACCCCTTCCCCCGGCAGACGTGATCTGCCCGGACATGTGACTAGAGATGTGGCCATAGTCGTTTTGTGTGATAGAGTGTGAAGAGAGCAACCCCAGCAAGCAACCGTGTAGGCTCCTGGCTATGTATATAGTGGAGCAGTTTCTTTTTCTCTCCATATGAACCTATTTATATTGCGTACGTGCCACTGAAGAAAAGAACGCGACACTGTTCATGTGTGGTTCCCGTCCCTCCATTAAGTGAGTAACTACTACTAGACGCATCAAATTATCACGTGGGCTGCATCATCGTACATAAATGAGCTCCACCGCGTCACGTGTGTGGTTGGGAAGACGCAAAGAGTGCTACGTGCATGGGTGCGTGCAACTCTTCTCTTCGAGCATGACTATTAAAAGTATAGCCAACTACTCTACCACGCGGTTATTATATGTGCAAAGAGTATAGGCAGTAATAATGACTAATGAGCCGTCAAATCACGAGGCCCACCTTTCTCTATGTTTGACCGAGGAAGCAATCATCATTTCACTCCTCGTTGAATATCATTCTGCTGCTACTTCCACAAATAAAAAATCCGCTGTTACCTCTGCAGCATGGTTAATAATATAGCCATGTCAATCACGACGTAGAAATACCATTCATTGATACAATAGGGCTGGCTCTAAGGCTAGTGATTTTTTTACTTTGTCTCTTTCTCTTTTTGTCTCATTTATTCATTGTACATAGGAGCACGTGTAGAGGATGGCTATTCCTTTCGATGAGATTTCTTCATGGGGTTTAAGACTAAGCAGATCTGAATATTATTCCCTCTGCCCACCACTTTGAATCGTGCCATCTATGATACTCCCATTGCAACAATGAGGTCCACTAGGTCTAGCACGTCCTGTAAGAAGAGACTGTCACGCAGAACATACATTCTTGTTGCCTTCTTCTTCATATAGTACATACTACTAGTAGTAATACTACTCGTTTCTCCTATAAACCTTGCGCTTGGCATCTCAAAAAAATATTAACCTTGCGCTTGGCTCTTCGCCTCTTTGGGAAGTCGAGCAATGATTGTACTATAGTATATGGTTCTGGCTATCTGAGACTGAATGAATTGTTGCACATCTTCCACGTGGGTGAGGGGCGACGGAGAGTGCGTACTACTACATTTGTTTCAATATGGACTACATAAGAAGCAAACTGAGTGAATCTACACTCTAAAATATGTCTATATACATCAGTATTTGGAGTATGTACTAGTAGTTCATATTGAAATCTGCTAAAAGACATATATTTCAAACAATATGATAATCTCTCTAACCAAGGTAGGGACGAGGAGTATACATCTATAGAGGGAGTAGTAAAATTTTCTCCTCATCCCGCGAGCCATGGCGCGCATGGGCGAGGGAGCGGGCATAGGCATAGTAAGCAAACTTCTCCTAGTCCTGCGAGCCACGGCGCGCGTGGGCGAGGGAGCGGGCGTAGGTGTAGTAACCAAGCTTCTCCTTGTCCCGCGACTCTGCGAGCCACCGCGCCCATGGGCGGGGAGAGGGCGTACTAAGCAAGCTTCTTCTCGTTCTGCGAGTTGACGGGACACATCAAAAGTAGTACAGAGCATCTCCAGTGTATAGAGCCTTGCCTCTAAGGTAGGCCCCACATGGTTTGCCTCTTATCAAATGGAAAAACCACAATTTATAGAGACTCTAACCAGCCTCTAAGGTGGGCCCTAGCAGAAATTTAAAAAGTATTAATTAGCACCACATTTGTCCAATCAATAATATTTTTTGTGTACTTTCTTATGCTTCCTAAGGCTGACAAGTGGGACCAGATGGGTTGTTAAATTGTTAGAGGCAGCCTCTAAGGTTAGACGCGATGGTAGCCAATTTTTTGTTAGAGGCATTTCATGCAATGTATAGAGGCTGTCTCTAAGAGGAGATAGAGGGCTTAGATGCAGCAAAAGGCATACATTGGATGCCCTAAGTGCCTACTTTCTAGTCTATATGACTCAATTTGAAATCTCCCTAACCATAATAGATGCTGAGTGGTGGAATAAATTTGTTACTTCCATAGTTCGCAAAAGTACTGAGCATGTGAGATGGTGAACGGAGGGAGTACAATACCATTAGTACTACAGTTATTTTGGAAGGGTTGTAGTAGTCCCTCCCATTCACATGTTCACATTTCAAGCTTCAATAAAAATGTTGCATGCAAGGATTAAGAGAAAACTCAACAATGCATGTACTCCCTCAATCCATATAGGGTCTAAAATGCATTTTTAGGCTAACTTTGACCACATGTTAGAACAATAATATGACACGCAACTTACACAAATCATACCAACAAATTCGTACATGGTCATTGTACTGCTAACACATGCATCCGTTGCAATTAGTACATACATGAAACAGTAGTAAACGCTCACTATCTAGTAGTACTAGTTCAATCATTGGTTTAGATTTGGAATTGAGGCCCATAAACGGAAGGGAGGGAATATTATTTTCTGGAACCATCCCCATATGGCCATACTTGATGTTTCGAGAAGGGTTATATGCCTTGCTGCAACAGTACCGTCCAATCTTCACGTGTGGTGTATTTCTTGGAAAATTATTACGAGAGGATTCTATGATGTGTGAAATGATGTGTTGTTCGTGCGTATAGCTTACTATTGGGAATGTATGGCTTTGAGATGTGACTGCTTAGTAGTAGTATTCCTTGCGGTTGTTGATACGTGTCCAACGTATCTATAATTTTTGATGTATTCATGCCACGTTTATAATATTTTTACATGATTTTGGTATGATTTGATTAGAACTAACCCGGACTGACACTGTTTTCAGCAGAACTACCGAGGTGTTGTTTTTGTGCAAAAATAAAAGTTCTCTGAATGCGCTGAAAATCAACGGAGATTTTTTCTTGAAAATATAAAAAATACTAGAATGAAGAGTTACTGGAGGGGAGTCCTGTGGGGCCCACGAGGGTGGAGGGAGCCCCCACCCCCCTAGGGAGTGCCCGTGTGCCTCGTGGACTCTCCGTGGGCCCCCTGACTTGTTCTTGACGCCAACCTCTCCTATAAATACCCAAACCTCCAGAAAATAACCTAGATCGGGAGTTCTACCTCCGCAAGCCTCTGTAGCCACCAAAAACCAATCAGGACCCTGTTCCGGCACCCTGCCAGAGGGGGAATCATCACCGGTGGCCATCTTCATCATCCCATCGCTCTCCATGACGAGGAGGGAGTAGTTCACCCTCGGGGCTGAGGGTATGTACTAGTAGCTATGTGTTTGATCTCTCTCTCTCTCTCTCACTCACTCTCTCGTGTTCTTGATTCGGCATGATCTTGATGTACCGCGAGCTTTGCTATTATAGTTGGATCTTATGGTGTTTCTCCCCCTATACTCTCTTGTAATGGATAGAGTTTTCCCTTTTAAGTTATCTTATCGAATTGAGTCTTTAAGGATTTGAGAACACTTGATGTATGTCTTGCGTGGGATACCTGTGGTGACAATGGGGCATTCTATTGATCCACTTGATGTATGTTTTGGTGATCAACTTGCGGGTTCCGTGACCTTGGAAACCTATGCATAGGGGTTGGCACACGTTTTCGTCTTGACTTTCCGGTAGAAACTTTGGGGCACTCTATGAAGTTCTTTGTGTTGGTTTGAATAGATGAATCTGAGATTGTGTGATGCATATCGTATAATCATACCCACGGATACTTGAGGTGACATTGGAGTATCTAGGTGACATTAGGGTTTTGGTTGATGTGTGTCTTAAGGTGTTATTTTACTATGAACTCTAGGGCTGTTTGTGACACTTATAGGAATAGCCCAATGGATTGATCGGAAAGAATAACTTTGAGGTGGTTTCATACCCTACAATAATCTCTTGGTTTGTTCTCCGCTGTTAGTGACTTTGGAGTGACTCTTTGTTGCATGTTGAGGGATTGTTATATGATCTATTTATGTTATCATTGTTGAGAGAACTTTCACTAGTGAAAGTATGAACCCTAGGCCTTGTTTCGAAGCATTGCAATACAGTTTCGCTCACTTTTGTCGCTTGCTACCTTGCTGTTTTTATTTTTTCAGATTACAAAAACCTATATCTACCATCCATATTGTACTTGTATCACCATCTCTTCGCCGAACTAGTGCACCTATACAATTTACCATTGTATTGGGTGTGTTGGGGACACAAGAGACTCTTTGTTATTTGGTTTGCAGGGTTGTTTGAGAGAGACCATCTTCATCCTACTCCTCCCACGGATTGATAAACCTTAGGTCATCCACTTGAGGGAAATTTGCTACTGTCCTACAAACCTCTGCACTTGGAGGCCCAACAACATCTATAGGAAGAAGGTTGCATAGTAGACATCAGTTTTGCACTCATAATTTAGTGCATGGCACGTGGGCCCGGATGCTAAAGTGTCGAGGAAAGGAAATTATGTGCTTCTAGAATGGATTCTCGCAATCATATCGACTTTTCAGCATTTGTTTATATATACTGTGCTAGTAAATGTAATTTCTCAGCGAGATAAAATTACACTACTACAATGCTATGAAGCTTCCAGTTTTTCTTTAATGTGTCTTGCCTTGAAGGTTTTCTTGTTACAACATTCCAACAGATACAAAGGAAACCAACATGCATGCTAATGCATATCAATGATTCACATACAAGACCCAATATTTACTTCACAACTTAAGACAAAGTTGAGAAGGTGTTGATAACCCAAAATATAGGGGATCGCAACAGTTTTCGAGGGTAGAGTATTCAACCCAAGTCTATTGATTCGACACAAGGTCAGCCAAAGAATATTCTCAAGTATTAGCAGTTGAGTTGTCAATTCAACCACACCTGGATAACTTAATATCTGCAGCAAAGTATTTAGTAGCAAAGTAGTATGGAAGTAACGGTAACGGTAGCAAAAGTAATAGTAGCAGTTTTGCAGTAATTGTGACAGCAGCAAAAGTAAAGTAACTAAGCAAAGAGCAATATGTGAAAAGCTCGTAGGCATTGGATCAGTGATGGATAATTATGTCGGATGCGATTCCTCATGCAACAGTTATAACATAGGGTGACACAGAACTAGCTCCAGTTCATCAATGTAATGTAGGCATGTATTCTGAATATAGTCATACGTGCTTATGGAAAAGAACTTGCATGACATCTTTTGTCCTACCTTCCCGTGGCAGCGGGGTCCTATTGGAAACTAAGGAATGTTAAGGCCTCCTTTTAATAGAGTATGTTAGTGTACAGAAGTAGGGGCTCTGCTTTATACCCCTTTACCTGTGCACGGGCAGTCAGAGCCGCTCCTGCGGACCACACTTAGCAGGGCAGAGGAGGGAGGCCGAAACCACAAGACAATCAAGCAACGCCAAGGCGGAGACGCAAAGAAGCAGAGAGGCGCGAGGTGGACTCCCCCGGCAAGAGCCTTGCCGAGGCAACTTGCCCAACACCAGCGGAGGGCGCCACCCTTGAGCCCAAGGTTTCCAACATCATCAACCACATTGGAACCAAGGCTCGAGAGGCACCTCCATGGTGGCATGCAGATCTTTGTGAAGGTCATTAACACACAAGATCAGATGAGGACCAGAAGACGGTGATCCTTGGCACAATCCCTGCCGAGGAAACCCACGAGGCCTCCGGCAAGATCCTTGCCTGGGACGACCACAGTGCCGCGGCCAGACCCTTGCCGAGGACATCAGCGAGGCCGCGGTCAGGCCCGCGCCCGCCAAGGCTCCTCCACCGTTCCCATGCAGTTGTCAGCCAGGCGAGCACCTGCGTGACGACATACGTCCCCGAGACCAACTCAGCAAGCACCTGCGTGGTGGCATGCAGATCTTCGTGAAGACCCTGCCACCACACCAGCTCAGCAGTCTGCTAGCCTACATGGCACCGCCCGCCTCGCTGGCCCAGATGCGTGTCGAAGCAAGGAGAGGCGGCAACAAAGCGAGGGGACACCTAAGGGGCGCATTTAATGTGCCTTGTCCCATAATGACAGGCGATAAGCATAGCTACTGTACCCTTTCCACCTCCTATGTGCCACTGTGGCACCTCCTTCGACTATAAAAGGAGGCCTGAGGCGTACTGGAGAGGTATTCGGCTTTTTGAGCAAGTCACACACCATAGCTAGCTCGAGAACACCGAAATACACACCAAAGCAGGATTAGGGTATTACGCGATCCCCGCGGCCCGAACCTGGGTAAACGTCCTTTGTGCTGGCTCTTAGACCCGCTCTTCTCACAACCCCGCGCCCGCGGACTGTAGTAGGGATTCCGTTGATCCCATAGGTTTCGTTCCCACCGACATCTTTGGCACGCCAGGTAGGGGGCGCGCAGCTGTGGAAATCTGGTCTAGGAGCTAGTCTAGCAGTCCTTCATCGCCATGGCTTCCAAGGAAGAAGGCGATCGAACGGGTGGCATTATCTGCGGATGCAACAAACACTCGCGCGGCGACAGAAAAGCTAAGTCACACAAAAACTTTGAGAAATTCTTTTTATACACGATTATTCTCCTTGGAGATCTTTCTCTCTGTATGAGAAACCTACACGCGATGGGGCCCTTCCACTATTGGCAACGCCTTTGTTCTGTTTCGAGTCCGCTCAACAGTTCAAGCGGCCGCGTCGAGAATGGCAGGGTAGCCTTCCACTATTGGCAAGGCTCTCGTTCTGTTTCGAGTCCGCTCAACAGTTTGGGTGGCCGCATTGAGAATGGAAAGGCGGCTCGCTCGGCAGCAAGCACACCCCACAGGCTATCGGGGATCCGTCCTCGAGGTGCCACGGCATGGGTTTACGTGCCGACAAGCCTACCCAATTAATGTAAGGTGGACATACAGAGAGAGATCAAATTGGAAAATAACATGCATCATTTCAAAAGTACTGCAGAGTTATATTACATCAATTGTTGCTGCGGTTCTAACTAAAGATATAAATTGTCTTGGTCGTGAACCTGCAGCGGCGATGAGAAATGGGGTGCCTAGTCCTGGCGCTGGCCCTCCACCCTCTCGATTCCGTCGACGCGGCTGATGATGGGCTTGATGTGCTCCCTGAGCGGCACGAGGTCCACATCCTCCAGCAAGCTTTCCAGTGCAGCGTCGAAGTCGAGGTCGGGGTACCAGTATGCCACCTTGGTGAGAACCTTGGTTAGGGCACCCCGGCAAAGCAGTCGGGCCTCATTGGCCAGAGAGCTCGCTCTGTTAGAGTGAAACTGCTCCAGAGCTCCAAGAACGCCCTCGAAGAACAGGTCAGCTTCACATTGGGGCTCACGTTCGGCTCTGGGGTGTACCTCACATTCGACATCCCCATAGCAGCTAGCTTCTCGGTGATCCTGTTGGCGACATCGGCGAGGCGGCTGATCCAGAGGTTCTCGCCCTTCATGAAATCTTCGTGGTTGGCGGTTTCGTTCTTCTGCAGTTGTCTCTCCTTCTCCAGGTTCTTGGTCAGGGTCTCCTCCTGGGGCTTGACCTCCGACAGCGTCCCCTCAAGACCCTCCAGCTTCAGCTTCAGGTCCCTGATGGAGTCGTTGGCGCGAGTGAGTAGCTCGGCCTTATCGAAGACTGCAGCCTGAGCCTCCGTCAAGGCGCAGCTCACCATGTCCTTCTCCTTCGCTAGCTGCTCGGACCTGTTCTTTAGGTCGTCCCGCTCTGCCTCCAGCTCCTTCACCTTGTCGCCATGGGCCAGAGCTTGACATCAAGTGCTTCTTTGTGTTTCTGCTCCATCTCCCGGGTCCGCTGCGCGACGAGCTCCTCGACCTCCTCGTCCTTGCCGCGGAGTGTGGTGATACGTCTCCAACATATCTATAATTTTTGATTGTTTCACGCTATTATATTACCCCTTTTGGATGTTTATGGGTTTTATTTTACACATTTATATCATTTTTGGGACTAACCTACTAACCGGAGGCCCAGCCCGTATTGCTATTTTGTTGCCTATTTCAGTATTTCGAAGAAAAGGAATGTCAAACGGAGTCCAAACGGAATGAAACCTTCAGGAGCGTGATTTTTGGAATGAACGTGATCCAGAGGACTTGGAGTGCACGTCAAGAAGCAGCCGAGGCAGCCACGAGAGGGTAGGGCGCCCCCCCCCCTATAGGGTGCGCCCCCTATCTCGTGGGCCCCTCGGGCGGCCACCGACGTACTTCTTCCTCCTATATAAGCCTACGTACCCCAAAAACATCCAGGGAGCCAACGAAACACAATTTCCACCGCCGTAACCTTCTATATCCGCGAGATCCCATCTTGGAGCCTTCGCCGACACTCTGCCGGAGGGGGAATCGACCATGGAGTGCTTCTACATCAACACCATAGCCCCTCCGATGAGTTGTGAGTAGTTTACCACAGACCTTCGGGTCCATAGTTATTAGCTAGATGGCTTCTTCTCTCTTTTTGGATCTTAATACAATGTTCTCCCCCTCTCTTGTGGAGATCTATTCGATGTAAACTCTTTTTGCAGTGTGTTTGTCGAGATCCAATGAATTGTGGGTTTACGATCAAGTTTATCTATGAGAAATATTTGAATCTCCTTGGAATTCTTTTATGTATGATTGAGTTATCTTTGCAAGTCTTTTCGAATTATCAGTTTGGTTTGGCCTACTAGATTGATCTTTCTTGCCATGGGAGAAGTGCTTAGCTTCGGGTTCAATCTTGCGGTGTCCTTACCCAGTGACAGAAAGGGTTGCAACGCACGTATTGTATTGTTGCCATCGAGGATAAAAATATGGGGTTTATATCATAATGCATGAGTTTATCCCTCTACATCATGTCATCTTGCTTAAGGCGTTACTCTGTTCTTATGAACTTAATAGTCTAGATGCAGGCAGGAGCCGGTTGATGTGTGGAGTAATAGTAGTAGATGCAGGCAGGAGTCGGTCTACTTGTCACGGACGTGATGCCTATATACATGATCATGCCTAGATAATCTCATAATTATTCGCTCTTCTATGAATTGCTCGACAGTAATTTGTTCACCCATCGTAATACTTATGTTATCTTGAGAGAAGCCTCTAGTGAAACCTATGGCCCCTGGGTCTATCTCTTATCATATTTGCTTCCAATCTACTTTTATTTGCATCTTTACTTTTTCCATCTATATTATAAAATCACAAAAATATATTTATCTTATCATACTATCTCTATTAGATCTCACTTTCGCAAGTGGCCGTGAAGGGATTGACAACCCCTTTATTGCGTTGGTTGCGAGTTCTTTGTTTGTTTGTGTAGGTGCGTGGGACTTTTGAGGAGCCTCCTACTGGATTGATACCTTGGTTCTCAAAAACTGAGGGAAATACTGTCGGATTTCGGGTTCTGGCAGACCCTTGAGGTTCGAACACTGGGGTGCGCACGAAGATCTTTACCCTACCAGCTCATGTTTCGATGCTTGCAAGGAATCAAAGCTAGAAGGAAGAACACACAAGGGACACAAGATTTATACTGTTTCAAGCCACCATTGTGGTGTAATACCCTACTCCAGTGTGTAGTGTGGTGGATTGCCTCAGGGGTTGATGATGAACAGTACAAAGGGAGAACAGCCTCGCGAGGGGCTGTTCTTGAGCTGGCGCGATGAACTGCTTGGGTGAGTTCAGTCACTTCTCTCTCTCTCTTTCTCTCTCTGGTCGATCCGTCCCTCTGCCCTGTGGTGGCTAGCTCTATTTATAGAGGGAGGCCCTGGGCCTCTTCCCAAATAATGAGCGGGAAGGGCGCCAACAATTGGCCATTTTGAAGGGGAACATCTAGTACACTTATCCTGACTAAAGTTGGTCTTCGGCTGCCAAAGGTTCTGACGATGACGCTGTCCTGGGCTCCACGATGACCTCCATCCTGCCGTTCTGCTGGTCTTGGTCTTGTTGCACCGAAACGGTAACCTTTGCATGATGCCTTGGCCTGTGCTTGCCCCTTTGCACCAAAGGGGAAACAAGGACACTGTACAGGCCGGCGCTCGCCTGGCCTCGATCGTCATGGCTTGCTTCATGGGTTCCTCGCGAGGTACCTTGCCTTGACCTCTCCGCCTCCTCACGAGCCTGCCTGATGAGGTTGCTCCAGAGGAAGCTTCCTGTCGTTCGCCCCGCGAGGCTTGGCCCCTCACGAGGGTCTTGAGCTTCAGCTGATGGAGCTGGGCCGCACTGGATCCCCACTTGGGCCACGCCGCAGGCCGCAAGCAGGCAAGTCTGGGGACCCCCGTTCCCAGAACGCCAATAGTAGCCCTCGGGCCCAAGGCGCGCTCGGACTTGGCTTAGCAGAGAAGCGAAGGGGCAAGTGCGAAGCGCCGCGGGCCCCAATAGCCTGTGGCCTTGGGCGCCGCATGGCGATTGATTGGGCGTGGGCGTCTCCGCTTCCCCACGATGCCTCGGCAACCACACGACTTGACAAGTCCCTACATGTAAAAATGGGTCATGATTACCTGCGATCGTGGAGGCCGACAGTTGGCCTCCTCCGGCTATATGTACGGAACGGCGCGAGCCCTTCCAGCCCATCCCTTCCTGCTACTCCCTTTCTTCTTCTTCCACGCCCTTGCTCCTCCTTATGCCAATGGCACCAATCCGCCGATTTTCTGCAAAAGAGAATGGAAAGGCCTCCCGAGAGGGTCCTGACCCACTTCCGCCGAAGAAGCGGCTTGCCCTCTGCTGCCGAGACGAGGGTGTTCGACAGGAGGTGTTGAGGCCTTGGTTTGAGCGGCCGCCGCCTAGGTTTCCGCTGCCCTTGTATGCCCGCATAGAGGGCCCTGGAGAAGAAGGCGTCGAGCGACACCGACGGTGCCGCTGTCGACGCCGGCGGGTTACGGTGGTGCGCGGCGTTCCTCCTGGAGTCCACGCCGAGGGCTCCTCTCGCGAGCTTGTGCTCCATGCCGCCATGCCTCCTCGATCCTGGATTCGCCTTCCTCCCTCCTTCGCCTTTGAGATCCCGCCGAGGGGGCCTCTTGAGCACTGGCTGTAGCATGCTGACTGCAGTACCCCTGCGACCGGAGCAGAGGTCGAGATTGTCGCTCCGGGCAAGGTCTACATGACCCGTGGCTGGGGCGAGATCGCCCGGGTCTGCTGGACAGGGGGCGCCCTTGTAATCCACCTTGAATACGATGGCGCCTCCTTTCTATTCTTCAAGGTCTTCGACGCGGAAGGACGCCGGCTGGAATGCTGCCCCGAGAAAGGCGGCCGGGGCATCATCGTGGCGAGGACCAGGCCTGCCAACCGCTTCCCCAGCGGCTCCTCAGGCAGCAGCGGAGGTGCCGGAGGGTCCAGCAACTCCGCCGAGCTCTACGCGACTCCGGAGACAAGCGACGACAGCTACGATCCCCCGAGCTCGCGCCGCGCCCGGAGCAGGGCAGCTGCGTCAGGCCGCCAGCGCCACTGATCTGTATGGGGTTGGCACCGGCGCCTGACGGCCCACTGTTGATGATGGCGTCTTCTGCGGAGGCGCCCGCTATTATCCCTTCTTAGGATTAGTACTTTTTGTTCCCTGCGAGGAATCGTAGTACCACCCCGCGAGGCATGTAAGACGCTGGCCATGCCTTTTGTGAATATTATATCCCTATTATGAATCGATGCGAGATGCTTGTCCTGTCCCGTCTCGGTTCCCCCTTTCTTTCCTCACGAGGGCTCGGTGCTCTATGCCGACAGGTCCCTGTCCCCAGGCAAGCTTCAGCCATTGCTGGTATGCCAGGTCACGATGCCGTGGTCAAGGCCAGGAGGTGAGCAGCCCAAGGTCCAGTAAGAGCCCCTGAGTCGCGATGCTCAGGAGGTCCCCTTTGGTCTTCAAGCAGCCTCCGCTGGGCAAGAAACGCAAGCAGCATCGCCGTGACAGAGCCGCAGTAGGCGAGGGTTTGGCACTGAGTCGATTCAGTTTTGGCGTGACTTATCTTGTAGGTTGGGGTAGTTTTCAGCGAAGTGTCGGGCCTGCGTGGCGGCAGCTGAGGTGTTGCTGAGTTAGGTCTTCGTGAGCTTCTTCCCTCTCCCCCGCACTTTCCTTCATGCTCTACGTCCTCAGGTCCCGGCCCTCGAGCGAGCTCAGCCACTGTTGGTATGACAGGTCGCGATGCCGTGGGTCAAGGCCAGGGGGTGAGGGCTGGAGAGCCAGTAAGAGCCCATGAGTCGCGATGCTCAGGCGCCCCCCTTTTAATGTGATCGTGCCGGCGAGAAGGAGAGAAGGCTCGCGACGCCCCCAACATTACTCCTAGAGCGGGTCCTGCGTATCAATCACGAGAGAAAACAAGGTATGTTGTCACGGTTGCCAGCCAACCATTGGTCGCTCCGAGGGAGTGATTGGGGCACTGAGGGCCTGGTGAGGTGGCGCCTTGCGGGGCTGCCGCGGCCAGAGCTCGACCACTCAGACTTATCAGCGTCGCAGGGACGGACCCATGCGCAAGTGTCATGCCAGAGCGGGCGGCTCCAAAGGTGGGCGTCAATTGAGCAGGCGATTAGGTCAAGCATGTTAAGCGCGAAAGGAGCAAATCCATTTAGATAGATGCAGAAAAAGCAGACGCCACTGGGTCAGGCCCGAGCGGCTCGGGGATAATACAGCCCATGGGGCGCCCCCAACAAGGTAGGTAAAGAGCATAAGCAAAACGGATACATGCCGCAGGGACGGACCCACGCGACCTGGGAATGATGCAGCCCTGTGGGCGCTCCCAGCTGAAAACGGAACTTGAAAGATGTCACCTGATACGGTTGAAGATAAAGGGATGCTGAAGTAGCGATCGACGCGTGGTGAAGAAGCCAATCCTCACGAGCCTTCGGTGCCCTGAGCCTCGGGAGGCTCTAAGGGTCCAGGCGGCTCGGCAAGGTCCGTCTCCATATCCTCCAGGAACGAGCGGTGCCTGGCCACCTGAGCCTCTAGAATGCTCCTCATCAGGCGCTGGTGAGCAGCAGCCGCGTTCGGCAGGCTGAAAGGCATGCGAACGTAGCTGTGAGGCGGACCCTCACAACGCCCTATGCGCGAAGGCCAGAGGCGCTCCTGAGACACGGCTCGGTTGAGCCCAGGTACGTCGATGCAGACACGCAGCCCACCATCCTCGCCTGGATGTGGGGCTACGGCGGGTAGGCGGCGGCTGCCACGGATGACTCTTGACTCCTGTAGCTCCTGAATGTTCCTCGCAATGAACTCCTGAGGGTTTGGCCCTCCTTGCCTCACGCCTTCCTGAGGGAAACGTGCCTTGAAGCACGCCTCCAAGTGGTGCCCGTGCACCTCCCTCGTGACCTTGGCAAAGTCGGTGGCTCCCCAAGAAAGAGCCCTCGAGCCCTGCCCAAGGAGGGAGCCGGGTGCGCCTTCCTATGTGACAGAGGGTGGCACCCCTTAAACGGGTGCGAGTCCTAACACAACGCCTCCAGTGGTGCCTACCTCGTGAGGGTTCGGGTCAGGCGAAGCCTTCTTCTTCTTGGGGACTGCCTCGGGAAGCCTTCCGCTCCTGTGATCTGTGTCTTTGATTGCCGCGGCCTGGAAGGCACGCTCAAGAGAACACACTGCATCCCTTTCCTCACAAGGCACTGTGATGACTCTGCCGCTTCCTGGCATCTTGAGGACGTTGTAGCCATGGTGAGTCACCGCCATGAACTTGGCCAGGGCTAGGTAACCAAGGATGGCGTTGTATGGCAGGAGAATGTGGGCGACGTCAAAGTCGATGAGCTCGGTGCGGTAGTTGTTGCGCTGCCCAAAGGTGATAGGAAGGCGAACTTGCCCTATCGGAACGGTGGAACCATCAGTGACTCCTGAGAAAGGCTTGGTTGGCTGAAGCTGATCATATGGCACTTGGAGATTGTCGAATGTCTCGACGGACAGGATGTTGAGTCTTGCTCCGCCATCGATGAGGGTCCTGGTGACTTGCACATTACTGATGACTGGGGAGCAAAGCATTGGGAGGACTCCGGCCGTGGCTGCACACTTGAGCTGATCCACTGAGCTGAATGTGATAGCGAACGCAGACCATCTGAGAGGGCGCGTGGCCTCAAGCTTGGGGAGGACTGCATTCGTCTCGCGAGCAAACTACTTGAAGACGCGCTGAGAGGCTGGGGCCTGAGCGCCGCCCAGGATGCAAGCGATTGCGCGCGGCTCCTAGAAGCCCCCAGCCCCCTCTTCCTGATGATGGTCTTCATTCCTCCTCGGCGGTGGTGGCAGAGGAGGGAGGCCTGCGTTGCCTTGAGGGTGGTCCTCACGAGGTTGATCCCTCCAACCTTCCTCGCGAGGCTGATCCTGCCAGCCATCCTCACGAGGTCGGTCACACCACCCTTAGTGAGAGCCACGGTCTTCCCAACGTCCTCCACCTCTTCCTCCTCCTCGGCCATAGCCCCGGTCGCTGCGGTCGGGGCGTGGGCCGATACGCCCATCTCATACGGCCCTGAGCTCTTGGCATTCATTGGTGTTGTGGGTGTGGAGGTCATGGTATACGCAGTACTGGCTGCCCTTGAATGACTCAAGCTAATCCCTGCCTCACTTGGTGTCTGGCTCCGCTGCGAGCACAACAGCCCCCTTGCGCTTCACGTCCATGACCAGGGGCTTCTTCTCTTCCGGATCGGCAGCCGGAAGCTCGAGGAGGGAGAGGCGCCCTTCCTCAGCACTGGCGCACTTGGTCGCCAGGTTGAACAGCTCCAGGGATGTGCACAGGTCTTCATGGATTGCTAGCGCCTCTTTCATCTTGATGTCACGCACGCCATCGGAGAAGGCTGAGATGATGGCTTCCTCAGTCACCTTGGGAATCCTAAGGCGAGCGTTGTTGAAGCATTGGATGTACTTCTGCAGGGTCTTTCCTGGCTGTTGCTTGATGCGGCGCAGGTCACTCATGGCCGGTGGCCGGTCGCGAGTGCCTTGGAAGTTGGCGATGAAGCAGGTGCGCATCTTGTCCCAGGAGGAGATCGTGCCAAGAGCCAGGTTCAGGAGCCAGGTGCGGGCACCGTCCTTAAGCGCCATGGGAAACCAGTTCGCCATGACCTTCTCATCCTCGTTGGCGGCTTCGATGCCTAGCTTGTAGAGCTGGAGGAACTCTGCAGGGTCGGCAGTGTCGTTGTAGCGAGGAGGCAGGTCCGTCTTGAACTTGTCGGGCCATGCGACGCTACGCAGCTCGGCGGTGAAGGCGCGGCAGCCTGCAGTGGCCACCGGAGCTCTCTGCTGATGCGGGGCTTGCTCCTGGAAATTCCCACGCGCCGCTGCTTTGAGCAGCGCGGGGTCTTGGCGTCGCGGCGCAGGGATGCGGTCATGGCGCACCGGTGCTGGGAGCACATGAGCACCTTCTCGGGGACGAGGGATTTCTTGGCAGCTCCTTTCTTGTCGCGCAAGCGCCGAACGCAGAGTGTCTCATCCTAGGGCCACGCGCCTTGGGGCCAGGGCGCCTTCTTGGGGAGGAGGTGGCTGAGGCACCTCCTGGTCCTCGCCTCCTGCGGGGGATGGAGGGCGAGACAGTGAGAGAGAGGGCATAGGAGAGCCCCCTATGGCGCTGACGAGCTCGGTGATGCGGGCAAGCCAGTCCTCATAGAGGTCATCGATGGGACGGTAGTGCAGGAGCTCGCTTGCCACGAGCAGCATAGCGCGTGCGTCCGTGGGGGCGCGACGAGCGTGGGATGACGAACCGGCTAGAGTCAGCGACGGGGTGGCGGTGCAGCCTTCCCGCTGCACCGAAGGATGCAGGGACAAGGCCTGTTGCTCGTTCCCCGCCGGGCCGGTGGCGGTGTTGGCGGCAGGCGACGGGGAACGACGGGGGCGTCCGCGGACAGGAGCCATCTGGGCGACTCGAGCGGCGAGAGCAGCCCGACACTCGGCGCGGGCTCGGCAAGCGTCAGACATAGACACGACGGAAGATTACACGCGACCAGTGGAAGAAAGATTCTGGCGCACACCTACCTGGCGCGCGAAATGTCGGATTTCGGGTTCCAGCAGACCCTTGAGGTTCGAACACTGGGGTGCGCGCGAAGATCTTTCCCCTACCAGCTCACGTTTCGATGCTCGCAAGGAATCAAAGCTAGAAGGAAGAACACACAAGGGACACAAAATTTATACTAGTTCAGGCCACCATTGTGGTGTAATATCCTACTCCAGTGTGTGGTGTGGTGGATTGCCTCAAGGGCTGATGATGAACAGTACAAAGGGAGAACAGCCTCGCGAGGGGCTGTTCTTGAGCTGGCGCGATGAACTGCTTGGGTGAGTTCAGTCGCTTCTCTCTCTCTTTCTGTCTCTGGTCGATCCGTCCCTCTGCCCTGTGGTGGCTAGCTCTATTTATAGAGGGAGGCCCTGGGCCTCTTCCCAAATAATGAGCGGGAAGGGCGCCAACAATTGGCCATTTTGAAGGGGAACATCTAGTACACTTATCCTGACTAAAGTTGGTCTTCGGCTGCCAAAGGTTCTGACGATGATGTCGTCCTGGGCTCCACGATGACCTCCATCCTGCCGTTCTGCTGGTCTTGGTCTTGTTGCACCGAAACGGTAACCTTTGCCTGATGCCTTGGCCTATGCTTGCCACCTTTGCACCGAAGGGGAAACAAGGACATTGCGCAGGCCGGCGCCCGCCTGGCCTCGATCGTCATGGCTTGCGTCACGGGTTCCTCGTGAGGTACCCTACCTTGATCTCTCTGACTCCTCGCGAGCCTGCCTGATGAGGCTGCTCCTGAGGAAGCTTCTTGTCGTTCGCCCCGCGAGGCTTGGACCCTCACGAGGGTCTTGAGCTTGAGCTGATGGAGCTGGGCCGCACTAGGCCCCCACTTGGGCCACGCCGCAGGCCGCAGGCAGGCAAGTCTGGGGACCCCCGTTCCCAGAACGCTGATACATACTTATGCTACTATTGCTGCATCACCCTTTCCTCTGCAAGGAAAAACAACGCAAGCTCAAGACGTAGCAAGAAGGATTTCTGGCGGCGTTGTCGGGGAGGTCTTCTCTCAAGTCAAGACATACCACGTACCCATCACAAACTCATCTCCCTCGCATTTACATTATTTGCCATTTGCCTCTCGTTTTCCTCTCCCCCACTTCACCCTTGCCGTTTTATTCGCCCTCTCTTTCCCAATCTCCTCCTCTCTCTTTTCGCTTGCCTTTTTCTGTTTGCTTGTGTGCTTGTTTGTCCTTATGGCTTTGCCTAAGAATACCGACCACCTTCTTAGAAGGTTGGAAGAGATTGATTCAAATATTAGAAGCTTTATGAATTTGCAATATGAGCATAATAATTTCTTTAGAAAAGAGCTTAAGGAACAAAAAGGTTTTTTGGGGTCTATGAATAAAGAGCTTGATGATATGAATAAAGAATTTTATGGTGTGAACTCTCAAATTGCCCGGTTTGAAGATGCTATAGCCAAAATTTCTGATAAGCAAGCCACCTTTGTTAATAAGATGGCCACCAAACCAGAAAAGTTAGATGAAAATAATGATGAAGATCTTAAAGTTATTGATGCGTCTCCTATTAGATCTTTGTTTTGCAATATGAATCTTGATAATTATGGGACTGAAGATGAGTCAACTTTACCTAGAAGACGTCCCAAGAATTCGGAGTTTTTAGATCTTGATGCTAAATTTGGTAAAAGTGGGATTGGAGAGGTCATGACTTTAAATAGTATTGAACCCACTATCTCGGATTTCAAGGAATTTGATTATGATAATTGTTCTTTAGAAGGTTGTATTTCCTTGTTGCAATCCGTTGTTAATTCTCCTCATGCTAATAGTCAAAATAAAGCTTTTATCAAACATATCGTTGATGCCTTGATGCAATCTTATGATGAAAAACTTAATTTGGAAGTTTCTATACATAGAAAACTTAATGATGAGTGGGAACGTACTATAAAGATTAGAATTAAAGATCATGAGTGTTTTGCTTTGTGTGATTTGGGTGCTAGTCTTTCCACGATTCCGAAAACTTTATGTGATATTCTAGGTTTCCATGATCTTGATGATTGCTCTTTAAATTTACACCTTGCGGATTCCACTATTAAAAATCTAATGGGACGGATCAATGATGTTCTCATTGTTGCAAATAGAAATTTGGTGCCCGTAGATTTTATCGTTCTTGATATAGATTGCAATCTTTCTTGCCCTATTATTCTTGGTAGAACGATTGGCGCGATTATTGATATGAAGGAAGGGAATATTAGATTCCAATTTCCATTAAAGAAAGGCATGGAGCACTTTCCAAGAAAGAAAGTAAAATTACCTTATGAATCTATCATGCGAGCTACTTATGAATTGAGTGCCAAAGATGGCACTACTTAGATCTATCCTCGCTTTTATGCCTAGCTAGGGGCGTTAAACGATAGCGCTAGTTGGGAGGCAACCCAATTTCCTTTGTGTTTTTTGTTTTTGTTCCTGTTTAGTAATAAATCTTGCATCTACCTTCTGTTTAGATGTGTTTTTATCTTTTAATTAGTGTTTGTGCCAAGTAGAACCTATAGGATAACCTATGATGATAGCTGATTTGATTCTGCTGAAAAACAGAAACTTTGCGAGCACGAATTTAGTTTTGTTAAATCACAGAAACGTGATTTTGCATTGATTCTTTTTTCTCCTGATCAATATACATATTTTACAGGACTTCCTATTTTGTTAGGATTTTTAGAGTTCCATAAGTTTGCGTTAGTTACAGATTGCTACAGACTGTTCTGTTTTTGACAGATTCTGTTTTTCGTGTGTTGTTTGCATATTTTGATGCATCTATGGCTAGTAAAATAGTTTATAAACCATAGAGAAGTTGGAATACAGTAGGTTTAACACTAAAATAAATAAAGAATGAGTTCATTACAGTACCTTATGTGGTGGTTTTGTTTTCTTTAACTAACGGAGCTTATAAGATTTCCTGTTGAGTTTTGTGTTGTGAAGTTTTCAAGTTTTGGATAAAGCTTTTATGGACTATGGAATAAGGAGTGGAAAGAGCCTAAGCTTGGGGATGCCCATGGCACCCCAAGATATTCAAGGATAGCCAAAGCCTAAGCTTGGGGATGCCCCAGGAAGGCATCCCTTCTTTCGTCTTCGTTCATTGGTAACTATATTTGGAACTATATTTTTATTCGCCACATGATATGTGTTTTGCTTGAAGTGTCGTGTATTATATTAGTCTTTGCTTTTTAGTTTATCACAATCATCCTTGCTGTACACACCTTTTGGGAGAAGCCTACTTGATTAGAATTTGCTAGAATACTCTATGTGCTTCACTTATATCTTTTGAGCTTGATAGTTTTTGCTCTAGTGCTTCACTTATATCTTTTAGAGCATGGCGGTGGATTAATTTTGAAGAAATTGCTAGTCTATCATGCTTCACTTATATTATTTTGAGAGTCTTTTAGAACAGCATGGTATTTGCTATGGTTACAAATTTGGTCCTAGAATGATGAGCATCCAAGTTGGGTATAATAAAAACTATCATAGAAAGTGAATTGGATGCTATGATCAATTTGATACTTGATAATTGTTTTGAGATATGGAGGTAGTGATATTCAAGTCATGCTAGTTGAGGTGATTATGAAAAATACTTGTGTTGAGGGTTGTGATTCCCATAGCATGCACGTATGGTGAACCGCTTTGTGATGAAGTTGGAGCACAATTTTATTTATTTATTGTCTTCCTTATGAGTGGCGGTCGGGGACGAGCGATGGTCTTTTCCTACCAATCTATCCCCCTAGGAGCACACGCGTAGTGCTTTGTTTTTGATGACTTCTAGATTTTTGCAATAATTACATGAGTTCTTTTGACTAATGTTGAGTCCATAGATTATACGCACCCTTTCACCCTTCCACCATTGCTACCCTCTCTTGTACCACGCAACTTTCGCCGGTACCATACACCCACCATATACCTTCCTCAAAACAGCCACCATACCTACCTATTATGGCATTTCCATAGCCATTCCGAGATATATTGCCATGCAACTTTCCACCATTCTGTTCATATGACACGCATTACTTTTGTCATATTGCTCTTTGCATGATCATGTAGTTGACATCGTATTTGTGGCAAGGCCACCTTCATAATTTTCATACATGTCACTCTTGATTCATTGCATATCTCGGTACACCGCCGGAGGCATTCATATAGAGCCATATCTTGTTCTAGCTTTGAGTTGTAATTCTTGAGTTGTAAATCCATAAAAGTGTGATGATCTTCATTTTTAGAGCATTGTCCTAGTGAGGAAAGGATGATGAAGACTATGATTCCCCCACAAGTTGGGATGAGACTTCAGACTTTACAAAAAGAAAAGAAAAATAAAGGCCAAAGAAAAAAAGAAAAAGGAAAAACGAAAAATAAAAAAATGAGAGAAAAAGAGAGAAGGGACAATGCTACTATCTCTTTTTCCACACTTGTGCTTCAAAGTAGCACCATAATCTTCATGATAGAGAGTCTCATATGTTATCACTTTCATATACTAGTGGGAATTTTTCATTATAAAACTTGGCTTGTATATTCCAATGATGGGCTTCCTCAAAAATGCCCTAGGTCTAGTGAGCAAGCAAGTTGGATGCACACCCACATAGTTTCTTTTGTTGAGCTTTCATATATTTATAGCTCTAGTGCATCCGTTGCATGGCAATCCCTACTCACTCACATTGATATTTATTAATGGGCATCTCCATAGCCCGTTGATACGCCTAGTTGATGTGAGACTATCTTCTCCTTTTTTGTCTTCTCCACAACCACCACTCTATTCCACATATAGTGCTATGTCCATGGCTCACACTCATGTATTGCGTGAAAGTTGAAAAAGTTTGAGATTATTAAAGTATGAAACAATTGCTTGGCTTGTCATCGGGGTTGTGCATGATTAAATACTTTGTGTGATGAAGATAGAGCAACAGTCAGACTATATGATTTTGTAGGGATAACTTTCTTTAGCCATGTTATTTTGAGAAGACATGATTACTTTGATTAGTATGCTTGAAGTATCACTATTTTTATGTAAATATGAACTTTTATTTTGAATCATTTGGATCTGAACATTCATGCCACAATAAAGAAAATTACATTGAGAATTATGCTAGGTAGCATTCCACATCATTTTTTTTATCATTTACCTACTCGAGGACGAGCAGGAATTAAGCTTGGGGATGCTTGATACGTCTCCAACGTATCTATAATTTTTGATTGTTTCATGCTATTATATTACCCCTTTTGGATGTTTATGGGCTTTATTTTACACATTTATATCATTTTTGGGACTAACCTACTAATCGGAGGCCCAACCCGTATTGTTGTTTTTTTTTTGCCTATTTCAGTATTTCGAAGAAAAGGAATATCAAACGGAGTCCAAATGGAATGAAACCTTCAGGAACGTGATTTTTGGAACGAACGTGATCTAGAGGACTTGGAGTGCAAGTCAAGAAGCAGTCGAGGCGGCCACGAGAGGGTAGGGTGCCCCCTAATTCGTGGGCCCCTCGGGCGGCCACCGACGTACTTCTTCCTCCTATATAAGCCTACGTACCCTGAAAACATCCAAGGAGCCAACGAAACACAAATTCCACCGTCGTAACCTTCTGTATCCGCGAGATCCCATCTTGGAGCCTTTGTCGGCGCTCTGCCGGAGGGGGAATCGACCATGGAGGGCTTCTACATCAAAACCTTAGCCCCTCCGATGAGTTGTGAGTAGTTTACCATAGACCTTCGGGTCCGTAGTTATTAGCTAGATGGCTTCTTCTCTCTTTTTGGATCTCAATACAATGTTCTCCCCCTCTCTTGTGGAGATCTATTCGATGTAAACTCTTTTTGCGGTGTGTTTGTCGAGATCCGATGAATTGTGGGTTTATGATCAAGTTTATCTATGAGAAATATTTGAATCTCCTTTGAATTCTTTTATGTATGATTGAGTTATCTTTGCAAGTCTCTTCGAATTATCAGTTTGGTTTGGCCTACTAGATTGATCTTTCTTGCCATCGGAGAAGTGCCTAGCTTTGGGTTCAATCTTGCGGTGTCCTTACCCAGTGACAGAAAGGTTTGCAAGGCACGTATTGTATTGTTGCCATCGAGGATAAAAAGATGGGGTTTATATCATATTACATGAGTTTATCCCTCTACATCATGTCATCTTGCTTAAGGTGTTACTCTGTTCTTATGAACTTAATACTCTAGATGTAGGCAGGAGTCGGTCGATGTGTGGAGTAATAGTAGTAGATGCAGGCAGGAGTGGTCTACTTGTCACGGACGTGATGCCTATATACATGATCATGCCTAGATAATCTCATAATTATTCGCTCTTCTATGATTTGCTCGACAGTAATTTGTTCACCCACTGGTTGAAAGATCGAGGATGTCGCCTAGAGGGGGGGTGAATAGGTGCTTTAAAATAATTAGGGTTTAGGCTTGAACAAATGCGGAATAAACCTAACAGTTAATTTGTCAAGCACAAAACCTACAACAACTAGGCTCACCTATGTGCACCAACAACTTATGCTAAGCAAGATAAGCAACTATGTGATAGCAAGATATATGGCAAAGACAATATGGCTATCACAAAGTAAAGTGCATAAGTATAGGGATCGGGTAAGAGATAACTGAGGCACGCGGAGACGATGATGTATCCCGAAGTTCACACCCTTGCGGATGCTAATCTCCGTTTGGAGCGGTGTGGAGGCACAATGCTCCCCAAGAAGCCACTAGGACCACCGAAATCTCCTCACGCCCTTGCACAATGCAAGATGCCGTGATTCCACTAAGGGACCCTTGAGGGCGGTCACCTAACCCATACAAATGGCAACCCTTGGGGGCGGTCACCGAACCCGAACACTTTGGCAACCCTTGGGGGCGGTCACCGGAACCCGTCAAATTGCTCAGGGTGATCTCCACAACCTAATTGGAGACCCCAACGATTGCCCGGAGCTTTACACCACAATGATTGAGCTCCGAACACCACCAACCGTCTAGGGCGCCAAGGCACCCATGAGGAACAAGCTCTAGGGTGCCCAAACACCCAAGAGTAATAAGCTTCTCAAACTTCACTTCCACGTATCACCGAGGAGAACTCAAACTGATGCACCAAATGCAATGGCAAGGGCACACGGAGTGTCCAAGTCCTTCTCTCCCAAATCCCGCCAAAACAACTAATGCTAGGGAGGAAAATGAGAGGAAGAACGAAAGAAGAACACGAAGAACTCCAAGATCTAGATCCAAGGGGTTCCCCTCACTTAGAGGAGAAAGTGATTGGTGGAAACGTGGATCTAGTTCTCCTCTCTCTTTTCCCTCAAGAACTAGCAAGAATCGTTGGAGGGATTGAGAGTTAGCAAGCTCGAAGAAGGTCAACAATGGGGGAAGAACACAAGCTCAAAGGATAAGGTTCATTGGGGAAGAAGACCCCCTTTATAGGAGGGGGAAAATCCAACCGTTATCCCCTCACTCAGCCCGCATGACGCGGTACTACCGCACGGAGCTGCGGTACTACCGCGATTGGCTGCGGTACTACCGCTGCATGTTGCGGTACTACCGCATGTGCAGGACTGGCCAGATGAAGGCCTCACTACAAAAAAAAGACACATCCATGACATTTTGGGCCGAACGAAATTTTCCTCTGTCATACATATGACACTTCTATGACGATAATTGTGACAAAACTCGGTATCATCATAGATGTGGTGGGCTCCTACTTCTATGACAAAAAATCATGACAGAAAATGGGCTTATCGTCCTGTGCGGGCCGGAGACGCAGCTGCATGACATTCTTTGGGCCGTCCATGACGGAAAAAACCGTGGTAGAAGCGAGGGGGAGGAAAATTTCGGGGAGTTGCCGGTTACGGTGGGAGGTTGGGGGCCGAGCGATGCGCGTTTCTCTCGTACAGGTGCGAGGCGTTGGCTCTAACTGAACCCAAGCGAGGCGTTGGGCTCTAACTGAACCCGAGCGATTGCACTGCAGGCTACATGTTACAGAACCCGAGAGATCGATCGATGGCTGTTAACTGAACCCGATGGAGCGATTCCTTCGCTACTGCTGCTAACTGAAGCCGATCGATTGGATGAACAGTGAGCGTTGCGGGGGGTTTGGATGAACAGTGAGCGGTGGCGTTGCCTCTAGATGAACAGGAACCCGTGGTGTGGAGGGCTGGATGAACAATAGATGGTGGAGGGGTGGCCGTGGAGGGGTGGTTTAACAGGACCCCGTGGTGTGGAGGGCTGGATGAACAGTAGACGGTGGAGGGTGGCCGTGGAGGGGTGGTTGAACGGGACCCTGTGGTGTGGAGGGCTGGATGAACAGTATATGGTGGAGGGGTGCCCGTGGAGGGGTGGTTGAACAGTAGCTGGTGGAGTAGCGCGCGGTGGAGGCTAGATGAACAGGAGCCCGTGGAGGCTGGAGGAGGTTGACAGTAGCCCGTGGAGGCTGGAGGAGGTCGACGGTGGAGATGAACAGTATCCCGTGGAGTCCCATTTTGCGGTACGCCACACCCCTCCCGATGAACAGGACCCCCGTTTCGACCGTAGGAGGTCCGTTTCGTCCGTTTTGCGGTACGCCACACCCCTCGCGATCAACAGGACCCCTGTTTCGACCGTAGGAGGTATGTTTCCTCCGTTTTGCGGTACGCCACACCCCTCCCGATCAACAGGACCCCCATTTCGACCGTAGGAGGTCCATTTCCTCCGTTTTGTGGTACGCCACACCCCTCCTGATCAACAGGACCCCGTTCTGAACGTAGGAGGTCTGTTTCCTCCGTTGTGTGGTACGCCAGGCCTCGTTTCCATCGCCTGTTCCGTCCAAGCCGGTTGGCTCCCACGCATTCCGTTGCCTCCTGATGAACATGATGCATTTCGTTGCCTCCCCATGAACACGACGACGACGTTGTTTCTCTGTTCCGACCCAGCCATGTACACGAGCCCTCGTCGTACGTATGCGCGAGTAGGCGTTCGAGATCCCGCCCGTATGTACACATACGTGGCCGTATTTTCTTTCTTGCACCCTGGCCGCTATACATATGTGTACATGCTACGTGCGCGCCTCTACTATGACACGTGCACACCTTTACATCCACCAGTATATATGTACGTACACGTTTGCGACCAGAATGACAATGCTACGTACGCTTCGACCAGGTGGGTCCCGACTGTCAGGCACTTCCTTGCCTGCGAAGATGTAGCTGGTGGGTCCCAGCAGTCAGGGGGGCGAATCATTTTTTTTTTGCCCGGACGCACTTCCTTGCCTGCGAAGATGTAGCTGGTGGGTCCCAGCAGTCAGGGGGCGAATCGTTTTTTTTGCCTGGACGCACTTCCTTGCGTGCGAAGGTGTCGCTGGTGGGTCCCAGCGGTCAGGGGGGCAAATCGTTTTGTTTTTTTGCCCGGACGCACTTCCTTGGTGCGAAGATGTAGCTGGTGGGTCCCAGCAGTCAGGGGGAAATGTTTTTTTCACGAAATACAGTGGCCCGTCTGGTGGGTCCTAGCTATCAGGTGGAGGAATCATTATTTTCCGCATAATAAGGAGGCACTTCCTTGCTGCGGCCGTGGACCCAGCTGTCAGCCTCTCCACGTACAGTCCACGTCCGATGGAAGTCGTTCCTTGACCATGTTGAGCATGCCGCGCCGAGAGCACCAGAGCGGTGGACGACAGCGAGGCCTAGGAAGGGGACGACGGGGAGCCGGGGAAGACGCGGAAGTGGAAGCCCGCGCGGACAGGAGTACGAGGGTTCACTGGTTCGGCTGCCGTTGTCGCAGGGCCCGCCTAGCGGTGGGAATAGTAGGTGGCGGTGAGGCCTCCGCGGCAGCACAGCCGGCCACGGGAGGCAGGAGCATGCGGCACGACCGGCGCTGCTTTGGATGGCTGGAGCAAGAAGACCAGAGGTTGAAGAAGCACTACGGCCGTTGGATGGACATCATACGGTCACTGGAGCTAGAATCGTTCATATTGACTAAAGTTGACAAAGGCCCCCGTCCCAGTCAACTTAGTAGGCCCACAAGTCAGCCTCCCACCATGGTGGGTCCCAGCTAGCAAGGGGAGTATTCATTTTTTGTGCGTAATAAGGAGGCACTTCCGGTGGGTCCGAGCTGACAGCGTGGGGAACGTTTTTTTCACGAAATACGCTGGCCCGTCCGGTGGGTCCCAGCAGTCAGGGGGGAAACATTTTTTTGTGAAATAAGGTGGCCTGTCCGATGGGTCCCTGCTGTCAGGTGGAGGAATAATTATTTTACGCGTAATAAGGAGGCACTTCCTTGCGGCTGCTTGGACCCAGCTGTCAGCCTCTCCACATACAGTACTCTTTCGATGGAAGTCGGTTGTTGACCACGTTGACCACGTCGCGCCGAGAGCACCAGGGCGGTGGTCTGGACGATTGCGAGCCCTAGGAAGGGGACGACGCGGAGCCGGGTAAGACGCAGCAGTGGTAGCCCACGCGGAGAGGAGTACGAGGGTTCACTAGTTCAGCTGCGGCATGAGGTTGTCGTTGCCGCAGAATAACAGGGGGTGTGGGTGAGTAGAGGGATACCCTGGGCCAGCGATGGGAGTAGTAGGGGCGGTGAGGCCTCCGCGGCATCACAGCCGGCCATGAGAGGCAGGAGCACGCGGCACGACCGGCGCTGCTTTGGGCGGCTGGAGCAAGAAGACCAGAGGTTGAAGAAGCGCTATGGCCGTTGGATGGACATCGTACGGTCACTGGAGCTAGAATCGTTCATATTGAATAAGTTGACAAAGCCCTCCGTCCCCGTCAACTTAGTTGGCCCACAAGTCATCCTCCCACTATGGTGGGTCCCATCTAGCAGGGTGGGTATTCATTTTTTTGTGTGTAATAAGGAGGCACTTCCTTGCGTGCGAAGATATAGCTAGTGGGTCTGACATGTCAGTGGGGGGAACATTTTTTTCGTGAAATACAGAGGCCCTTCCGGTGGGTCCCAGCTGTCAGGTGGAGGAATCATTATTTTGCGCGTACAGTCCACGGCCGATGGATGTCGTTTGTTGACCATGTTGATCAGGCCGCGCCGAGAGCACCATGGCGGTGGACGATGACGAGGCCTAGGAAGGGAACGACACGGAGCCGGGGAAGACTCGGCAATGGTTGCCCACGCGGTGGGGAGTACGAGGGTTTAATGGTCCGGCTGCCGTCGCCAGAAAATAACAGGAGGTGTGGGTGAGTAGTGGAATGGCCTGGCCAACAATGAAGTAGGGTGGGGCAGTGCGGCCTGTGCGGCAGCATAGCCAGCCATGAGAGGCGGGAGCAGGCAGTCCCACCGGAGCTGGTTTGGGCGGCTGGAGCAAGAAGATCAGATATTGAAGAAGTAGCACGGCCGTTGGATTAACATCCAACAGTCACTACTACTAGAATCGTTTGTGGACTAAGTTGACAAAGCCAAAGTACACGTCAACCTAGTAAACCCACAAGTCAGCCTCCAAATCTGTCCCAAACAGCATACAACCCAAAATTTCTAGCCAAATTCAAATTAATTTTAAATCTAAATATACCTTAATTTAAATTCAATGAAATTTTACCCGCACTAAAACAATGAAATTTAAAATATCAAAATCCGAAAGAAAACAGTATTTGGGAACTAATTGCCCGTTTGCTGTATTTTTTTCATTTTACAGCCCATTTATTATTACTTATAGCCCATTTCTTATTACTTATAGCCCATTTCTTATTACTTATAGCCCATTTTCTGGGCAAAATGCATCCCTCCTCGTCTTGAAAGATTTCCGGCCCAGCAGGGCATGGAAAAGCAAGTAGGCCTATGTTGATTATTCTGCAAAAAACAAAATAGCTGGCTAGCCATTTTTCAGAAAGGAAAAAAAAACAAACTGGGCTGGTCATGTGCTAAACATATGAAATAAAAGCATGGGCTAGACGGGCCACGGGTCCCGCACAACCCAGTTGATACCCTTCTCCGTCCCAAAAAAACAAAATTACTGCGCGCGCTGCTGGGTCCCTACTGTCATCCTCACCATGTACAGTCATCTCCTTATTCCTCTTGGTTGTTGACCATGTTGACAACACCGGAGGGCGGCGCCGCGGCGAGCGAACCAAGGCGGAGGACAATGGTGAGGCCTCGGACGGGAATGGACAGGAGCCGAGGAAGATCACAGCCAGCCGTGGGAGGCGGGAGCAGGCGGTCCCGCCGGCACTGGTTTGGCTTTGGCGGCTCGAGGAAGAAGAGACTGAAGAAACGCGATAGACGTTGAATGTCAATCGAACGGTCAAGGTTGGCACAATCGATTTTTGACTAAGCAGACACCAAGTAGCATACCTTTTTATATATAGGAAGAAAACTGCGAGGAAAATGCGTTCGTCTGCCATCCTCCTCACAGGGAACGTTCGCCACATAAGTGACTAGCACCCTTCGTTTTCAACCGAGAGGTCTTGGGTTCGAGTCCGAGGAACTCTCAATTTTGTCCTCCTTCCTTCCTCATAAAAAAAGGGAAAGAAAATCAAAGACTTGGGAAGGCGTACAGAACAAGCTAGTGTACCAGTAAAGAGACGTTGCCGAGTTTTAGAAAAAAGAAATACGTGCTCCTGTAGCTGGTTCAAATCCAAACCTAGACTACGACTATATATGGTGCTATGCTACTCTGCAAGTAATGAAACTGACATATCCAACGTTCGCTTCTCCTCTTCTCTACTTACTCTGCCTAGCATCAGAAGCTCTGGCCGCAGCAACTATGTCCGCTGGCTGCTCGTCCACCTGCTCTTCAGCAGGCAACAACCAGATATGCGCCAAGTCTCCACCCGTACCATCGCCTGTGGGTCTCATCACACCCCCGCCGGCACGCGCACCGCAGCCGATTGCTCACCACAACCCGCTGCCGTTGGTGTGGTGCCACTGCTGCAAATCATGCAGAGTCATTCGTCGCGTCTCAACAACAATCCGCAACCCTAGCCGAGTCTTCTACAAATGCCCGAATCATGGGATAATAATATGTTTAAGTGTTGTTCTGCTGCTTTCAGTTGCTGATTTTTTTTAATAGTTTGGTTGATGATCTTCCAATTTGATTCGTGCAGAAAAGGGAAGATTTGTGTGATTTGTATTTCTGGGAAGTTGTTGATGTGGGGGAATGCAACTACGCTGATTATTTGGTTAGCAGAGGAATCCCAATACCAGCGGGTTGGGGTGTTGGACAAGTAACTGAAGGAACGACAGAAGAGGAAGATGCAGAGTAGAAGGTTAAAGATGCAGTTCCTCTGATCATGGCCAAGCAACAGCTGCTGAACGACCTTGACAGCAATGAGGAGATGAAAGAGCTTGTGAAGATAATGGGCAAAATCGATGTGCTCTATAGGATGATTGTCTCTTTATTTGCAGTGTATGTAGCACTCATGATGTATTCAGTGGCTACGACATGAGCACTTTGCTGAAACTAGTAATGAATGAGACATGTGTAGCAGGCTGGGCGTAGTGTTGTGAACATCTAATGATTTTTATTAACCGAAATCAGGGGGTATCCCCTTTTGCTCATAGAAATAAATATTTAGCAGAGGCCCTGTCGTGTCAGCTTTGTTCTCATTTGAAGACGTCGAGCAAATTGCAGTCCAACAGCAAACTATGTCATCAAATTCAAGTTTCACAGCCAAATATGAGTACAACTAAACAACAATGTCATCATGTTTTAGTTGTCATACAATCACCAAACACAAATCAGCATACATAACAAGTGATGTTCTCACAGCAAAATACTAAACAACATGTTCATCAGGTTTCAGTTGTCATAGCAAACACAATTTCACATAGTAGATAAAAAAACGTCTTCTGACAGGCAAATACGACAAAAGCAATGTAATCATCATCCGCAGCAGCAGCGTCAACATCTTCGCCATGTGTATCAGTCTGAATCGTAATTCCCCACGGTGTCATCTTCTTCTTCGTCCTCAACGTCCTCGAACATTAGCTTCTTCTTGATCAACTCTTGTATGTCCACAGCACGACACGCAATCTTTTTCCTGGCGTCATTGACGTGATGGTTCTCAAAGATATTAGGAACATCTGTGTTATCTTGTACGTCAGGAGCACTGTAAGCATCATCTTGTTTTGCAACTTCATTAAACGAATTCCTCTGCTCAAACCTTTGCAATACTCTCCAGTGATCGCTATGTGAAAATGTGTCTTCCAAGAAAAATATCTGTGTTGCTTGATTTGCCAAAATAAAAGGCTCGTTGGTCTGGTACGCCCCCTTGACATTGATGGATTTGAAATAATCATCAGCTCTGGGTTTTGCGATCCTGGAAAACAGGTTATACCAACGACAACACAACAGAACCACACACCGATGATCCTCGAAACTGGAGATATACTGCAACTGAACAATGTCTGTTATGTTAGCATACATTTCAGTTATCTCTTTGTCATACATATCTGTGCTCATGATGGCACTGTTTTGTGTCTTCCTACCTTCGTCTCGTGCAAGGGTGTTGTAGCGCAC
This sequence comes from Triticum dicoccoides, assembly GCF_002162155.2. Lineage (NCBI taxonomy): Eukaryota > Viridiplantae > Streptophyta > Magnoliopsida > Poales > Poaceae > Triticum > Triticum dicoccoides. Next base: position 390,420,793 of record NC_041387.1, on the reverse strand, counting down.
ATCTCCAACAATGCAAGATTCATAATGTCTTACCCAAGTATCAGGACCCATTGCTAGTGAGTAAAGGGCATCATCAATTGCCTGCCCATCCTCCCACATCTTCTTAACCTATGGTTAGAAAATAGACAAGTTGATCATCTTATGTACTCAATATATTAAAAAAAACGACAGTGCACTTCAAAAGCTTACATGGTTCTTGAACCATTTCGCAAATCCTGCCATAACCAGTTTGTCAATGTTTCTTGGATTTTGCGATAGTAACTCCTCTTTGTATATGTTGCACAACATAGTGATCGCGTCAAACATCTAAATATATAATAATGTGCTGCAAGTTTAGTAGATTACGATGTATAAGCTGCAGTACTGCACTTACTTGATATAAGGTAGTATCTCAGGACAGTTATTCAACACATACCAAACCATTTTGTCCAAATCTTTAGGTTTGTCCTCTTGTCGACTCTTCCATGTAACTCGAAGAGAATAATCGAAAACATTGAGCCCGGGATTGTCTTCACCCACCTCTTTGCTAAGCTGATCAGCTGTTTCAATGTATTTTGAGCAGAATGTCAACGCTTCTGTAGCAATGTAGGCCTCTGCAATGGAACCCTCGGGTCTAGCTCTGTTCCTAACATAGCCCTTGAAAGTGACTAGCCGCCTTTCAATAGGGTACATCCAGCCATACTGTACTGGACCTCTAAGTAGTGCCTCATCAGGTAGATGAACAGCCAAATGCACCATCACATCAAAGAAGGCTAGAGGATATATCTTCTCAAGGTCACATAGGATAGTTGGTATCTTGTCTCAAAGACGCTCCAAAGCATCTATCCTGATATTTCTACTGCAGAGTTCCGTGAAGAATTGTCTCAACTCTGCAACTGCTCTGTATAAGTCAGGGCGGCCCAATCCTCTAAGGATAACAGGTAAAACCCTTTGAAGTAGGACGTGGCAGTCATGAGTTTTCAACCCTTGCACCTTATTTCCATCTGCACTAACTCTCCTTTCAGGGTTGGAAGGAAATCAATGTGGGAATCTCACACGTGACAGGACCTTGCAGAATTCTTTTCTTTTTACCTTGTCCAAGACGTACACAGCTGGTGCCATATCCCATGGTTTACCTTCGTCTTGCACCTGCAAATCCTTTCTGATACCCAGGTGTGTCAAATCAATCCTAGATTTTAAGGTATCTTTCGTCTTGCCTTCAATGTTAAGAAGTGTGCCGATAATGTTGTCACATATATTTTTCTCGATGTGCATCACATCAAGATTATGCCGCAGATCCAAATCTTTCCAATACTCCAAGTCCCACAAATTGGACCTGCGGGTAAACAATAATCTCTCTTCTACCATGCCACGCTTCCTTTTCCCGCTACCATTACCAGGATGGTTTCCTGGTGTAATATGTCTGACCTTCTCTAATTCCACTTGCAACTCATCGGCGGTGAGCCTCTTTGGCGCATCACGGTTTTCATGCTTTGCATTGAACACATGTCTTCGGTATTTTCTAGGATGCGGCTTGTCCTTGGCAAGGAAACGGCGGTGTCCAATGTAACAGATCTTGCTAAGTGTTGCGTATGACAGCGGATTCCTGTCACAGCGAACACATGCATTGTAACCATGTGTCGTTCGCCCTGACATAGTGCCCAAAGCCGGATAATCATGGATGCACCAAATTACAACAGCACGTAGAAAGAAATCAGCTGGTGGGCTGCTATATACGTCTCGAGTGAGAACACACTTCCATAGCTGTTGAAGTTCCTCCACAAGAGGCTCCATGAACAAATCAAAATCCTTTCCAGGACTTTTTGGACCTGGGATGAGCAAGGCCATCATGTAGTTTGATTCTTTGGTGCAGACATTTGGAGGCATGTTGTAAGGGATAACAAGCACTGGCCACATGCTATATGTGGCGCTCTGGTGGCCAAATGGGTTAAATCCATCTGAAGTTAAGCCAAGTCTAATGTTTCTCGGGTCAGCAGCAAACTCTTTGTGTTTATCATTGAAGCTTTTCCACTCACTACCATGAGATGGATGGCTCATTACGTTCTAATCTCTGTACTCCTGGTTCCTAGAATGTCATAGTACATCCTCTCTTGTTTCAGCATCATGAAACAACCTCTGCAATCTTGGTGTAATTGGAAAATGTCTCAGAACATTATGAGGAGCCCTCTTCACAGCATCGCCATCTTTCCATCTTGATGATTTGCATTTCGGGCATTCACTTAAGTTGGCATAATCCTTCCGGAACAGAACACAATTATTCTTACAAACATGGATCATATCATATCCAATTCCAACTGCATGAAGGAAATTCTTCATTTTACTGTAGGTGTGTGGCAGCTCAGACGCATCTGGGAAAGATTTGCGGAAAGCAGCCAACATCGCATCGAATGATTTTTTGGTCATCCGCTCAGATGTCTTCACCTGAAGAAAGGTGACCATAGCTGAGAATACTGACAGCTTATTTCTTGGGGTGACAGCAACGTTGCATTGTTCCAACATGCGGGCCCACCGTTTTTCTTTTGCAGGTGAAAGTTCACGGAATGCACGAGCATTTCATAGCATTGTTTCAATGTTGGTAAAACTCACTGGCTCCGCCACCACAACCTCCTCCTCCTCTTCCACCTGAGCATCAGGCAGATCAAGATGGTGATTTGCTGCTTCCACGTAGTCAATAACATTGACGTTCACAGCTTCACCATGATGAACCCACCTAGTATATGTGACCGACATCCCATACAAGTGTAAATGATTTTGCACAGTTGACTGGGGTCTTGTAACTGAATTCATACAACTGCTACACGGGCAGAGCACATCTGATTTCAGACCACCATACTCAGCTCTGATAAAGTTCATGAAGTTTTCAACCCCCTCGACATATGCAGCGGAGAATCTTCGAGCAGAAGTTATACAAGTCCTGTCCATCTGTTAGACATACAAATTAGTTCTTCTACTAGATATTACAGGAAAAACATATATGCTTTTTTATGAAGTCCAGAAAAAAAATACCTAGGTCGATGTCTAAAGCTATGGCAAGATATTTGGACGAGCAGATCTAAGTAACGAAATATATGTAAAGCTAATTCAGTAAACAGATTTGAGTGCTAAATTATGGCAGGCTATTTCAGCGGTCAATGAGGCCGAACACACAGCCATCGAACTATCGAAGGCCATCGCAGCAACAAAGATCGAGTATAAAACGGTGTAGAGCTATTTCACCTAACAGATTGGCTACTAGACCATGGCAATCTACGTCACAATAAATATATGGCAGGATATTTTAGCAACTAATCGGCCTTGGCATGCCATCTCAGCTAAGCAGATTGAGTGCAGAACAGGGCAAGGAAGCTTCTTAAGCAGAGCATATTGACAGTAAGCTACTTCGGCAAACAGTGAGATTAACAGCGTCTATCAGCTAACATTCAGCGCTACACCGACATGAACGGGGCCTCAGTCTAGAATGCGCGTACCGTGGGAGAAGCTGACCACCGTGCGTCTCCACACGAACGTCGCCAGCGGTGGCGGCGCTGACCGCCGTGCGCCTCCACAAGAACGTAGCAAGAGGTGGCGGCGCGGCTAGAGGACGGCAGTCTACGAGAGCGTACTGTGGGAGTGAGAGGATCGTCGTGCGTCCCCTCGATGAACCGCGGCACCGACGTATCGGTGCGGTGGGGAGGGCGGCTTTGGCGGAGCGAATGGAGTGGAGA
>NC_041387.1:390397825-390416810 GCF_002162155.2 Triticum dicoccoides | reverse complement strand
ATATTTGGCCGAAGGGCGGTTGAATCGAATTTTGGGGGAATTTTTGTGGGGGGGGGAGGATTTTTGTGCGGTGGGCGGGGGGAGTTTGGCGCATGGTCGGTTTCTCCAAGTGCAGTCCCACGTGTCAGTGAAGAGGCAAGCCGAAGCGCGTTCCGTTTGCGTGAGCCGTGTGCAGGACCGAACGTGTGTGGGGTGCAATGCGACCGCGACATGAGTGTTGTGAGTGTACCGCCTTTTTTCCTTTTAAACTAGGTGCTTCGCCCCCTCAAAAAAATGTTGCTTCACGCGATCCATCGATACTACTACTAGTAATCCGGTAATCCCGACTGAAACAGCGGGGCCGGGTCTTTTCCCGCGCGATATGCTGGGAGGTTGGCTTAGTTGGGTTTTTTAGATTTGTCTCGGTTCAATAAAAAGCAGAGTTGGTGATGATGGTGTGCCTGTCATCCTGCAATATAGGCCGTCCGGTCTATATCTAACGGATAGGAAGGAAACTATGACAATTTACCCGCACTCCTCTCCACATTTGCAGATAAGGCTTTCCCTCGTTCATCCTTTTCTCCCACAAGATCTTGATCTTCTGTGCAATCACGGGCATCTTGCTAGTACTCCTACAATATGTATATTGTTGTGAAAGTTCATATACACCGGCCGAGATTAATGCAAACACGGCAGATTTTCATTACATTTCGAACTTTTATAGGACAGAAGAATAAAAGAAACCCGACCCTAAACCTATTATACGGCGGCGACCGACGTCCTCCATCTGCGATCTCTATGTACGGGGGCGGGGTTCAAGACCCGTGAAGTGAAGGTGCAGTCTCCGGCGAGGAAGAGTAGAACACGGGATACGGACCGGCCAGTTGGCACACCATGCCCTGCCGCCTCCCATGCCCTACTCATCCTCGGAGGAGTCCCCGACCTTGGCGGTGCCGGACATTGGACGGCGGCAAGTAGGACGCGTGGCTTACGGTGCTCCCGCCATCGGCCGCCAGCGTGGCCACCGCTTGTGCGGTCGCGTCCGTGTTCGGCTATGCCGCTATTGCGTCGCGAGAGGCGACTTGAGTGAGGGCGGCGACCTCGAGCTTCATCCTCAAAGACAAGCTCTCCCGCAAAGCGTTTGCACTTGCGGTCATGGCGGATGTGGTGCCAGGTAGGAGGACGATGCGCTATGGTGTGGAGGTTAGCTGGGCGTTGCCGCTTTAAGTAGCGCATTCCGGTGAGGCCAAGCGTCCGGGTGCGTCATTAAGTCGCCGGAGTTGGTTCCTCGGGCACCGAGCCTCTTACCGACGACATACGAATGAACGGCATGAATGCGGGCAGCTGGCGCCGTCTGGGAATGCACCACGCGATGGCGCGAGGGATGAGGGCTTTGGTGTGCCAGGGTAGTCAGCTGCGGTCGTGGCAACGTTGGAGATGCCCATTGCTCAAATGCGATCCCCCGCATGTCATTGAAAAAGCAAGACGACCCGGCATGGTCTCAGGTCTAGAGGATGCAGTTGGCCGTGCTACACCACTCCGCGGACGCGTCGCGGCGCCCCGTGCATCCTCAACGAGCCGGGTGTTGGGGTGTGTTTGGATTGTGGCCAAAGTGCACCTTACCAAAATTTTGGTCATGACCCAAAGATTGGTCTTTGTTTGGATGGTTGCCATTTCTTTGGCATGCCAATGAACTCTAGCCAACTCTAGTTTATTTTTCTTGCCAATGTCGGCCAAATCATGGGCAACCAAAACCTCAACCAAAATTTTGGCTACCCAATGCTTTGATGGGGAAACTTTGGCACAAACCAAACATACTATTGGTCGTGCCACAGCACTAACGCCACCCTCGGCACACTGAAACCAACTGTGTCTATCGACAATATGAGCGTGTCGCTCACCGCGGTCGCCGTGTCCAAAGGCGGTGCTGGAGCTATGCCCCGTTGTTCGCCCCAACGACCCACATGAACGGTTGTCGGTGGCAAGGATGTCATGGGCCAGCTCCTCCATTGGACTAGTCTGCGCTACGTCGTCCCAACGGGTGTGCCCCACATGTCGGTTTCCCTGTTTTCCCGGCCATATTCGAGCATCAGTGCTCCGCGTTGCGCATTAGGCCTTTCACTATGTAGGCCAAGCGAGACAACTTATTGTTTATTTGAGCCATTCAAGTGTAATCATGTGGCGTTTGCTTATTTCGCATTCCTCTCCAACCCTCTTCTCCATCGATCATGTCGCCCTCCAGTCGAGTCCATCCTCCCGCATGCCTCATTTGAACATTCCGCCGAGTATCATTTGCATGTACCCACCCTAGTCCTCTTTCAATAGACCTCCGGACCCCGAGATGAAATCGAGAGGGAACGAGTGGGGGCACGTGATACCTAAGGCGGATTCAAAATTTTGAACTGGTGATCATAGCATCCACAAATCATATATAAAGGGTATTCAATGTTCGTTTCGTTTTCGAACGTACAATATACTCCCTCCTATCCTTTCTACTTTACATATAAGTTTTATGTGTAGTCAAAGTATCTCTACTATGATAAAAAAAGGTATCAACATTCAACAACGCCCAATCAATATTATTAGATTCGTACGTACTCCTAGATTTGTACTCGAGATGGTTTCCAATTTGACTATTGACAAGATTAATAATACTCCTTTCACATAGGTGAGTAAGTCATCTTAGGTTGTGCACCATGACCAAGGAGGAGGGGAAAACGAGAGACATTAATGTTTATTTGCTAATTAATAGTATTGCATGCAATGAACTAACCACTGCATGTCATGTTTGATAGTCTCAGGTCATTAAAAGCATGCACACCCTCATCTCTTATTGGTTCATATGTCAAGAAACAAGAAACGAGGTAGAAGTTAATGCACCACGCCTACGTGTTTTGAGATTATTTGGTTTTCGTAAGATGACCTACACACCTAGACGGAGGGAGTACATGAGATGTATAATGTGAAAATTATATCATTGGAAACTCATTTCACATATGAAATTGACCATATGCTTTGTGTAAGTTGCATGTCATATATTATTACTCTAACATTTTGTCAAAGTTAGCCTCGAAGAACGCATTAGACCCTGTATGCTTTGTGTAAGTTGCATGTCATATATTATTACTCTAACATTTGTGTAAGTTGCATGTCATATATTATTACTCTAACATTTGGTCAAAGTTAGCCTCGAAGAATGCATTAGACCCTGTATGCTTTGTGTAAGTTGCATGTCATATATTATTACTCCAACATTTGTGTAAGTTGCATGTCATATATTATTACTCTAACATTTGGTCAAAGTAGTATAGTGGAAGTGGATCCTCTCACGTAGGTATCCCTGCCTTACCCTCCCTTTCGGTCACTTACTAGCGGACCCCATGCATGCTAGGCCCCGCATGTCAGTTACTCAATGGGTTCGGCCACGTCAGGGGATCCTCATCCGTAGTATACTCCCTCTGTTTTTTATTTACTCCACATAAAACAGAGGGAGTGGTGGTATAATAAATGACGCGGGCGGGGGAGGGGGAGGGACGTCGGTTTGCTCTCAACTGCGGTCCCACAAGCGAGCAAAAATGCAAGACGAAGCGCGTTCCATTCGGTGAGCGACGTGGAGGGTCCAGCGTGCCGGGCTACAACGCGAACGCGACAAGAGCGATGTACAGTCAAAACCGATTGACCGGTCGTCACCGGAACCACTATTCACACCAGAACCTTCGCTGCTCGGCCTACGCTAGCCACTGCCCTAAAACCACACCAAATCTCCAGCCCATTCCCCCACCTTTCGATTCCCGCGTGGTAGATGATACTAGGCATACATTTCAAAGGCAATTTTAATGTATGCAAACTGAATAATTATAAGTAACAATATGATATCTAGTAAAACTAAAAACACATATGATTTATTGTGTTAGGGTGTAGTAGTAGTGCTGTATTGCATAGTTGTTAGATGTAACATGCGAGAACGTGTAGAGATGTAGTTTTGGAGGGCCTACAGAGAGAAAAGCGTAATACAGTCACCGAACTTCAGAATAAGCTGATTATGGTCACTATATACGTTTTGCGGTGATTATCCGGTCACTTGCTCACAGTTCAACATTGGATTGCACTCTGTTGACCGACCAAATAGTCTGCGTGGCGCCATGTTGACTGGTTAAATTGACCACGTTCCTTGTGGGTCCCACCTGTCAGTTTGCATAGGGAAAAGGTCAGATAAACACAAATTTACGCAGGCGTGACAAGGCTCCAACCCGTGCGCGGGAATCACCTGGTTGTGTATGTGTCTATCAGGGCCTAATGTGTGTGCATGCACGTGTAGGTTGAGCACTTGAGCGTGAGAGTGTGTGTTGGTCGTGTGGTGTACTGGTGTGTGCATGCATGCGTGCGTGCGTGTGTGTGAGTATTGCGCGCGTGCGTGGCTGCGTGTGTATGTGTGAGTGTTGCGTGCGTGCGTGGGTGCATGTGTTTGTGTGAGTGTTGCATGGATGGAGTTCGTGTGCAAGCGTGCGTGTGTGTATAATCACCACACCAGCTCCTGTGTGTTAAAACATACGGCTCAGCATACCAATACAAGGCCACCTTGTCCGTTGTGCCCGCGGTCATGACTTCGAACCACCGTCAAAATATTTTTTTGTCGTTTGTTTTCATTCTTACTAGCAAGATGCCCGTGCGTTGCACGTAACATCAAGATGCATTTGTATGACTTGGTTATCTTGTGAGAGAAAAGGATGAATGAGGGAAGGCCTTATTTGCAAATGTGGAGAGGTGTGTGTGTACCTTTTTGCAAAATTGCCATAGTTCCTTTCCTATCCGTCAGATATAAATCGGACGGCCTATATTGCAGGATGGCAGGCACACCATCAACACCAACTCTGTTTTTTATAAGAGTGTATTTTATGTATTATTTTATAATAGTGTAGATGTAGAGTAGATATAAGTCCACAGGTGGGCACGATGTTAGTGAGATAATGTGATGCAACACTAGAGGTGCCATGTGGAGCGTTTAACTGGTCAACTAGTCATGTCATGAGCAAATACAAAGTTGTACAGTGAGCCCGTGACTGTATAATAACCACTAAACGTAAACGGTGGCCGTAATGAGTGGATTATGAAGTCCAATGTATGTATCGTGCTTTCGCTTCAAATACAATGATCGTCATTGCATATATCACGAGAGAAAGATGAAACACGCGTGAATTTTCTGGGGGCTTACTTTTAGAGGACCTGGAGATAGTTTTGTGTGCATACGTGAAAGGAGCGTACAGGGGGGTATGCAATGGAGAGAGAGATGCTCTTCGTTTCTCTTTATTATGACTAACTTCGTATATAGTATAAAAATATACAAATTCACAGTGCGGAATAAATATCATTGTGGGCACCATGCAATGCAAATTAGCGTTCGTACTCCTCCATATAACTTTGTAATGTTGTATATATGTAGAAACTCTAAAATAATTTTTTGGCCACACTTTATTCAAAAGGAATGTTGTATGCGAAATAAACGTGAAGAGAGGGCTTTTTAGATCAATGAGGTATGTGATGTAGCATGTGTGAATGTGTAGTTGATGCATTTGGCGGGGCGTAGAGAGGTATGTGTGTGTATTACGTATTCGAGAGAGGCATGGATAGAGGGGCCGACGGGGGGGAGAGATAGCACGAGAAATGAGAGTGGTCTAGAGAGTGAGACGAATATGATGCCACGACAAGAGATTCCATTCCCTTGAGTGTGTATATGCAAGGGGGGAGGGAATAGAGGCACCAGGAGAAATTTTCTGTGTGTGTGGTGTTTGTGTTGGTATGTGTGGGTGTGAGAAGATAATGAGACGTGGGGGCAGAAGGTGTGTCACCGCGTGAGGTCCGGTGGGTCGAGGTGAGGCCCTTCGTTCGGTTCCGTCCTGCGCCACATTGGTTGTCCCATGACACATTTAGGAAGACCCATGGATGACTAGTCGTACAAGACAAAGATAGCAGAATTGTGAAGGACTCTGTGTCCACTGACAAAGCCGGCTAGGATTTGTAACCCTAGGTTCTCGGACTAAGGTAACCCCTTCATCTCTGATATTACTATTCATCCAACCTAACTTTAAGGGGCATCCTATAGAATGCTCTGCTAGAATCATACTCGTCGATCAGGAAGAGAGGTGTGAGATAATGCGTGAGAGACAGGCGTAAAGATAATGTGCGTACATGAGACACGTAGGCAGGTCCATGTATATAGAAAGGGTCGATGAGGATTGTGCATGTGTATGTTTCCGAGAGGAAGAGTGCTTGTGATAAAGGTTAGTGAAAACAGTTGTAAATGGTTACGAGAGGGAGGGAGGGTTATATCTAGAGCATATGTGTGAGAAAGACACCTCGGGAGAGAGTGTGTGAGCATGTGTGAGAGACCACCGATGGAGACTGAAACTACACGTAAAATACTGCTCTACACATTGATTAAAGATATAAACTGTATCCAAATATTAGGATGGGATCATGATATTTGCAATTCGCGTAAGGAGCGGTCATTGATCCATCAGACATCTAGATTCTATCGAATTTGAGCATGTCTATGTTATTATTTGACACAATTGATCCACATAGTTAGTATTTTGAACTCCAGACAATGCATCGCTTTAGTGTCACGCCCAATATGCGATACTATCCTAAAGAGACTCGAAGGTCCCACCAAGGATAGAACCGCATATTGAAACGCTTTTGCAAGGTGGATATCATTACATCAACATTACATAATAGATAGGGATACATACATAAGGCATACAATGCCACATGAATACAACATTACATCATACATAAGAGCAACATCCGACTACGGATGAAACACAAACAGAAACTCAAACGACATCCACCTGCTAGCCCAGGCTGCCGACCTGGAACCTATCCCCTGATCGAAGAAGAAGCAGAAGAAGAACTCCAAAACAAGCAAACCTCGCTCTCGCGTCATGATCATCGCATAACCTGTACCTGCAACTGTTGTTGTAGTAATCTGTGAGCCACGAGGACTCAGCAATCCCATTACCATGGGTATCAAGACTAGCAAAGCTTAAAGGGGAAAGGAAGGGGGGTAAAGTGGTGAGGTTGCAGCAGCGACTAAGCATGATATGGTGGCTATCTTATGCAAAAGAGAGCGAGAAGAGAGCAAAACGGAACAGTCGTGAAGCTAGCAATGATCAAGAAGTGATCCTGAACTCCTACTTATGTCAAACATAACCCAAAACCGTGTTCACTTCCCGGACTCCGCCGAAAAGAGATCATCACGGCTACACATGCGGTTGATGCGTTTTAAATCGTATCTGGTGTCAAGTTATCTACAACCGGACATTAACAAATTCCCATCTGCCACATAACCGCGGGCACGGCTTTCGAAAGTTTATACCCTGCAGGGGTGTCCCAACTTAGCCCATGATAAGCTCTCGCGATCAATGAAGGATATTCCTTCTCCCAGGAAGACCCGATCAGACTCGGAATCCCGGTTTACAAGACATTTCAACAATGGTAAAACAAGACCAGCAAAGCCGCCCGGATGTGCCGACAAATCCCGATAGGAGCTGCACATATCTCGTTCTCAGGGCACACCGGATAAGCGAAGCGTACAGGAACCGACGTAATCCAAGTTGCCAAGGAATGGTCCCGCACGGTGCTCTAGTTTGGACCAACACTTGGAGGAGCACTGGCCCGGGGGGGTAAATAAAGATGACCCTCGGGCTCCGGAAACCCAAGGGAAAAAGGGCTAGGTGAGGCAAATGGTAAAACCAAGGTTGGGCCTTGCTGGAGGAGTTTTATTCAAAGCGAACTGTCAAGGGGGTCCCATAAATCACCCAACCGCGTAAGGAACGCAAAATCCGGGAACATAACACCGGTATGACGGAAACTAGGGCGGCAAGAGTGGAACAAAACACCAGGCATAAGGCCGAGTCTTCCACCCTTTACCAAGTATATAGATGCATTAATTAAAATAAGAGATATTGTGATATCCCAACATAATCATGTCCATCATGGGGCAATCTTCAACTTCACCTGCAACTAGCAATGCTATAAGAGGGCTGAGCAAAGCGGTAACATAGCCAAGCAATGGTTTGCTAGGAAGGGTGAAAAGGTTAGAGGCTGACATGGCAATTTGGGAGGCTCGATAGAACAAGGGATAGGTAGCGCAGCATAGCGATAGAACGAAGCAACTAGCATAGCAATGATAGTAATGAGATCCAAGGTGACGGTCATCTTGCCTAAAATCCCGCTAGGAAGAAGAACGAGTCCATGAAGAAGACGAATGGGAGTAGTCGAACGAATCCTCACAATCGCAACATTACCGGAACTAAGAAGCAACACCGGAAAGAAACAAACAACATGGTAAATGCACAAGCATAAACATGGCATGATGCACAAACAAGTATGATGCATGTCCGATTTAATGAGGCATGGCATGGCAAAGTGCAACAAACAATACTACAAGTTAAGTGGAGCTCAATATGCAATGAGTTGCATACTGACAAAACACCACATTGACATATTTAGTTTAATCTCGTTTAAGCTACCAAACAATATTAAATGTTATTAAGCATGGCAAGGGGTGAAGCATATGAAAACTACCTATCTAGGCAAGTTTAAATGAGGCCAGAACAACAAACAACAATTCCTGAAAATCCTCATGTGCAATTTCTGAATTTGGTACTTTTCTACCATAAAACATATTTTATTGTTGTTAAACAGCAAAAATAAAGTGCAACATGTTAAACTATGCATTTTTCTAGCCCATTTACATATAAAGAACATTTAAACCCGAGCTACGGTTATTTAGTTATGAAATAAAGCATTTTAGCATGGCATTTAAGCAAAGTTAAACAAACCGCATTTTCAACATTCCCAACATTGATGAAAGTGGCATATTATTAATCTACACAAAATTCTAAGCATTTTACAAGTTTAAATCATTTTAATCTGATGCACGATTCATGAGTTATAATATGCATGATGCTTAGGGGTTTTTTCTGTAAAAATAGCACTCCCTGGATAAATAGACAAATTCACAGATCTGGAAAAAAAAGGTACACGGGCCGAATTTGGTGGCCCGAATGTGTACAGGAGAGGGCACTGGGTGCTCACCAGGCCGCATGGGCCGGTTGGTGGAGGAGCTGGCAGGCCGCGACTGGGCCTTGGAGCGCTGCGGATGGAGAGGCCCAGGCAGCAGGGCGACGGGTCAACGACGCGGGCGAGCAGTTCTGGTGAGCTGCAGGTCGATGCAGAGGAAGCAGAGGTCGGCATCAGGCGAGGTGGAGGAACTCCGGCGAGGCAGAGGCGGCAAAGACGGCGTGGAGGCGAACGAGGGCCGGGCATGATGGCGAGATCCGGCGAGCACGCGGATTGGGCGAGGTAGCGGCAGAACTTGGCGCGCGGGCGATGTTGGAAGCAGAGGAGCAACCCGACAACGAGGGCGGCGCTAGAGGGTCCTGGCGGCCGGACCCGGCGACGTGACGACGAGGGGCTCGAGTCGACGGAGCAAGCAGCAGGCACGGCGGCACTGAGGACTCCGGCGGCGCAGGGGCGTCGAGGCACTGAGCGACGAGCTGGAGGTCGGGGACGGCTCGGTCAACAGCGGGACTGATGCGTTCGCTTATCTCTTGGACGAGGCCGAGGTGAAGGCAGGGAGGAGGAGCTCGGCATGGGGCTCCTCGGGCACGAGGTACAGGCGGGGATGGACGCCGGCGACGCGGACGAGGCGAAGGCCTCCGGCGAAGAAGCTCCAGGCGGCGGGCACTGCAAGATCGTGGACGCGAGCGTCCATGGCGTCGGGTCCCTGCTAGAGAAGGGAGAGGCGAGAGAGATTAGAGAGGTTGAGGGAGAGAGGAGCACGGGGAGCATATGAAGAGAAGCCAGGGAAGAAAAGGAGCGGGACGAGGCCGGCAGCATGACCTGTTGTTGCTGTTGTCGCCTGCGGCGTGGAAGCGCGGGCGGTGGGGAGGCACTGGTGCTCACGATCCACTCGGGATCGAGCAGAGGAGGGAAGAAGAGGCATGCTGCGAGAGGATTTGGGCAGGGAGATGGCTGGGGATCGAAGAGAGGTCGCAGGATCAATGGATTTGGAAGTCTCTGTGGTGGCTGGTTGGCTGGATCTGGATCCGAAGAGAGGTGGGAGGAGGCTGCGGGATCGAGGGAGGGGATCCCGAGAGGATTTGGTGGAGTGGCGGCGAGATGGGACAAGGGTCCTAATTTTTAGGGTTTGTCTAGATTTAGACTAGGAGTCTCTTATATAAGGAAAGAGGAGGAGTTTAGGGTAGATTCGGACCCTCCGATCGAAATCGGGCGGTTGAGAAAAAGAGACTAGGTGAGTACAATAAATAAACGATGATATTTAGGGGATGTTTGAGGATGATCCGGAGCTATTGGTCAAGACCGTGCAGGTCGGGTTCTGGAGAGGTTTCGGACGCGCGCGAGGGGGTCTATGCACTTTACAGAGAGACTCCGGTTTAGGCAAGAGGGAAAAAACAAAGAACAAGGTTGGTCTCGGAACGGTCAATGAAAGCCGGGGGGGGACGCGGCAACTACGAGCGGATGCAAACTTTGTGAAAACATGCAGATGCAATGCGCATGATGCTATGAGATGAGATGCATGACAAGAACAAATTGCAAAACAACAGACAAAAACCCAACCACGGAGGAAAATAATATCACATCTCCGGAAAAGGCAAGAGTTGGAGTTACGAATATGGAAAGTTGTATCCGGGGCGTTACATTTAGCAATCGAATATAAACGTGAGTATAGTTCATGTTGTGTGTGTAAAGCACATTATACATACGAAAGTTACACAATGGACATTTATAAATAGCTACCTATGAACTAGCATACATTTGAATTCAACCCAAGGTGGTTTAAAAAGTCGAATTCAACATGAAGTCCATTCAATTATTTGAATTTGATATCATGGCATTTGTAAACCATACCTAAACTATGGGGGTACCAATCTTTGCTCTGATTTTGTACATAATAGCATATGTTGTCGTGTACAAAATAGATTCAAATTTAGCTCCTCCATTCCAAAATAATCGTAGTTATAGGATTTTCAAGTGTCAAAATTTCAAAAGGAAGCGGATAATTTAATGAGGTTTTCAAACATACAAGGTCAAATATAATGTTGTCTATTTAGGTCAATCCTCATAGTTCAAGTGTACTCTAAACATGAATGCTTGTGTTTCAAAATTTCGAACGAAGCGCGAAAAGAGCCTCTACTCGCCCGAAACCGCGTGAGACCAATGTTTGGTAGTACAAGGAAATTACTTTTCTAATAACTCCGACATGTGAAACCTACCGGCCCGACGTCCAAAGGTCTAAACCGGGGTAGGTTTCTAGCTTCATCTAGACGCCACGCAACCGCATCCGAAAAACATTCATACACAATGGCCGCCTAAGCACACATGCGCGCGGCCGAAATCGCTCCCGCCCACTATTTGGGACACCTGGGATTACCATCTTACCCCCGACCCACAGTAGGTCCGAAATTTAAGAGGGGGGCAAAGTTTGTACTTTCCCCAAATTTCAAACAAGCGTGTCCCATCTTCTGTTCAAAAAAGGCAAAAACAAGCGCGTCCCAGACCGAAACATGGTTCCCCCCACCCATCTGATTCCCTATTCTTACTCCGTGGGCGCCAAAACTACCTCTCCACTAGCCGCGAAACCCCGGCGTCCTCCGTCCGCCACCCCATCCCACCCATCAACCGCCGCCCTCCTCCATCACGCCGGAGCCGATACCCCGATGTCATCGTCCACCGCAACCTCAAGCGTAACGCCCTCCATGGCTAGTAGTTGAAGCCGAGGCCGAGTCGTCTGTACCCGAGCCAGTTAAACCACGTTGTCCTGCACCTCACCACTGCCGCTCCAACTTTGCCACCCTCCACCGCACCAGAGCTATTCCTGCTACGCCGTCCTTCGCCGCCTCGGATCTGCTTCCCCTCCGCCGACATACAACCATGGCAACATAGTGAACAATTTGGCCATGGGTTCGTCCAAGCCTGCACCCTCCAGAACATCGGTTTCCCCGGTAAAAACAAGAAGATCGGCGCGACATGTGGAGGTGACCACACTGGCAACCGAAGAAGGTACTCCTCTTCCCTTATTCGTGCAAATCTTACGTCTCTGCTTGCACGGTATTCATCCCACAAAAGACACTAGTTGACCGCTTCTTCTTGATACTAGATGTTCCTAGTAACTCGCGATGCACAAGGTTTCTCCTCATATACTATTTCACCTTAGCTAGAGGTCCGTCGTCCCCCTGAATTTCCATTTCTGGCCAGTTGATTCCCAATTAACGGAAGCATTCCCCGACGTAACACGCGCTAGTACGACTATTACACTAGGGAAGCAGCACCTTGGTGTTTATCTTAGGGGCGTCTGCAGCCTAGAGCTACTGGCGCCCGATCTGGAGGTCGGCCGGGATTAAAGGGATGGCTTGGGAGCACTGCCAAGCACGGCGGTGGTGTGAGGTCGATGGGAGGGCGGGGCGGCGGAGGCATGGGTCTGGGCCGGTGGTCGCTGGCGGTTCGAGAAAGATCGTCAACAGTGACTGGCGGGAGGTAGACGAAGGCCATCTGCCCGTTCCATATAGATCGGACGGTTCATTAAAAAAATCGCCTGACCTATTTATTTTCAGTCGACTGTTATCTTAGATATGACCGCATATGGTGGTGTGCTGGAGGAGTACCTGCATTTCCTGTGCTCATATATTACAAAATCATACAGAGTAGAAGCTAATTTTGTTTGCCATGCAATGTTGTAGAGCTATCATATGTCTCCTGTCATTTATTTTTCAGCCACCTGCTATCTGCTACTTTTACAGTGCACTAGTTCTGCACACACTTCACCCATACTCTCACTATTGTGTTTTTATGCAAGGGTATTTCAGGCTCTCCTGCCGAAAGAGAAGCAGCAAAGAAAAGAGAGAAGTTGCTCCAGCTTCATATGCTGGTAGGCAAGACACGTTACCGCGCTATAAAGGGTGCGGTGTCAGCAGATGGAGACGGTAAACGTTGCTCTGGAGTTGATGACCTCGCTCGCAATGAACCACCATCCCAGGTGCTTGCTTTAACTTCGCGGTGTCGTATGTGGTTGCATGTTCCATATGGTGTCTAGCTTGTATTTGAAAGGCCGAAGTCGGTCTTTATTAAGATAAGGAAATATATTTTTTACATGAACCACCATCCCGTGAGCACCAGAAGACAAATAGCTAGTCAGGGCACTGGTCGAGCCAGTGACAAGCCCAGCAAAGACAAGCATCACCTGGAAGCCAACTAGAAAGCCGCAATGGTGGCGAAGCAGCCCGCCTCCCACCAGGCTCTCAGGTCCTAGATGATCATGTTCACCACTCCAGCCGGATGTCTAGCTTGTATTGCTTCCAATTTGGTTAAATAGCATCTGCTTAGCTTACACATTATACCTTTGAATATGACATGCCTTTCTGTTTTTGGTACATACTAGTACATCTGTGTATTAACCATGTTCTTACATCAAACTAATGTTCTTGTGTATCTGAGGGAGTCCCGGACTAGGGGGTGTCCGGATAGCCGAACTACCATCATCGGCCGGACTCCAAGACTATGAAGATACAAGATTGAAGACTTCGTCCCGTGTCCGGATGGGACTTTCCTTAGAATGGAAGGCAAGCTTGGCGATACGGATATGTAGATCTCCTACCTTTGTAACCGACTCTGTGTAACCCTAGCCCTCTCCGGTGTCTATATAAACCGGATGGCCTTAGTCCATAGGACGAACAACAATCATACCATAGGCTAGCTTCTAGGGTTTAGCCTCCTTGATCTCGTGGTAGATCTACTCTTGTAACCCACATCATCAATATTAATCAAGCAGGACGTAGGGTTTTACCTCCATCAAGAGGGCCCGAACCTAGGTAAAAACATCGTGTCCCTCGTCTCCTGTTACCATCCGCCTAGACACACAGTTCGGGACCCCCTACCCGAGATCCGCCGGTTTTGACATCGACATTGGTGCTTTCATTGAGAGTTCCTCTGTGTCGTCACCGATAGGCTCTATGGCTTCTTCGATCATCAACGACGATGCGGTCCAGGGTGAGACCTTCCTTCCCAGACAGATCTTCGTATTCGGCGGCTTCGCACTGCGGGCCAATTCGCTTGGCCAGCTGGAGCAGATCGAAGGCTATGCCCCTGGCCGTCAGGTCAGATTTGGAAGTTTGAACTTCATGGCTAACATCCGCAGGGACTTGATCCTCGACGGATTCGAGCCACAGCCGAGCGTGCCGTACTATCACGATGGGCATGATTTAGCTCTACAGCCGGACAGTACCCTGGAGGCCGCACTCGAACCCGCTCCGATCTTCGACTCGGAGCCGGCTGCGTAGACCAAGGATGGATGGCTAGACACCACCTCGGGGGCTGCAACCTCTACGGCGATAGAGCCGAACACCGATCTTGTCCCCCATGAAGCTCGTGACTCCGAGGTGCCGGACTCTGGTCCTCCCGCGCCCCCTCCAGTCGAATCCGATTGGGCGCCGATCATGGAGTTCACCGCGGCGGACATCTTTCAACACTCACCTTTTGGCGACATCTTGAGTTTGGTAAAGTACCTCTCGTTATCAGGAGAGGCCTGGCCGGACCGCGGCCAGGACGGTTGGGATGCGGATGACAAAGAAATTCAGAGCCCACCCACCACCCACTTGGTAGCCACTGTCGACGATCTAACCGACATGCTAGATTACGACTCTGAGGACATCGACGGTATGGACGACGATGCCGGAGACGACCAAGAACCAGCGCCCACCGGGCACTGGAAAGCCACCTCTTCATATGACATATACATGGTGGATATCCCAAAGGATGGGAACGGCGAAGGAATAGCGGAGGATGACCCCTCCAAGAAACAGCCCAAGCGCCGGCGTTAGCGGCGCCGCTCTAAATCCCGCCATAGCAAGAACGAGGATTCCGGCACCGGAGACAATAATACACCGGATAGCGCCGAAGACAACCCACTCCAGCAAGATCCAGCACAGGAGGAGGGGGACGCCAGCCCTCATGAGAGAGCAGCCGAAGAAGAGGTAGAGGACTATATGCCTCCCTCCGGAGATGAGGCAAGCCTCGACGACGACGAATTCGTCGTGCCTGAGGATCCCGTTGAACAGGAGCCTTTCAAACGCAGGCTTATGGCCACGGCAAACAGCCTCAAGAAAAAGCAGCAGCAGCTTAGAGCTGGTCAAGATCTGCTAGCCGACAGATGGACCGAAGTCCTCGCGGCCGAAGAGCATAAACTCGAATGCCCCTCCAAAAGCTACCCCAAACGTAAGCTGCTCCCCCGATTAGAGGTGGAGGCATATGATCCCGCTTCACCAGGAGACAATACGGCTGATCGACCACCCCGTGGTCGCGACAGAGAGGCCTCAAGGCCCTTCACTAGACCCGTACCCCGGCATCGCTCGAAAAGCACAAGGCCACAGGGGAACACTCCGGACCTGCGTGACATATTGGAGGATAAGGCAAGACAATCAAGATCGATCTATGGATCACGTGGGCGCCCCACGATACGTGATGATCACCGTCACCCCGGACACAGTAAGTCCGGCCGGGCCGAACACAACAGACAAAGCTCTTTTGAGCTCCGTCGCGATATCGCCCAGTACAGAGGCGCCGCACACCCACTGTGCTTCATAGATGAGGTAATGGATCATCAAATCCCAGAAGGGTTTAAACCCGTCAATATTGAATCTTATGATGGCACAACAGACCCCGCAGTCTGGATCAAGGACTATCTCCTCCACATCCACATGGCCCGCGGAGACGATCTCCACGCCATCAAATATCTCCCACTCAAACTTAAAGGACCAGCCTGGCACTGGCTTAACAGCTTGCCAGCAGAGTCAATCAGGAGTTGGGAGGACCTGGAAGCCGCATTCCTTGATAACTTCCAAGGCACGTACGTGCGACCACTAGATGCAGATAACCTAAGCCACATAATTCAGCAGCCAGACAAATCGGCCAGACAATTCTGGACACGGTTCTTAACCAAGAAAAACCAAATCGTCGACTGTCCGGATGCCGAGGCCCTCGCGGCCTTCAAGCATAACATCCGCGACGAGTGGCTTGCCGGCAGCTGGGACAGGAAAAGCCGAAATCCATGGCAGCCCTTACATCACTCATGACCCGCTTCTGTGCGGGTGAGGACAGCTGGCTAGCACGCAGCAACAACCTCAACAAAAATTCTGGCAGTCCGGATATCAAGGACCGTAGTGGCAGGTCGTGTCGCAACAAAAACAAACGTCGCATTAATGGCGATAACACTGAGGATACGGCAGTCAATGCCGGATTCAGAGGCTCTAAACCCGGTCAACGAAAAAAGCCATTCAAAAGAACAACTCAGGGTCCGTCCAATTTGGACCGAATTCTCGACCGCTTGTGCTAGATACATGGCACCCCTGAAAAGCCAGGTAACCACACCAATAGGGACTATTGGGTGTTCAAGTAGGCAGGCAAGTTAATTGCCGAAAACAGCGACAAGGGGCTACATAGCGACGACGAGGAAGAGACCCGACCGCCGAACAATAGAGGACAGAAGGGTTTCCCCCCACAGGTGCGGATGGTGAACATGATATATGCCACGCACATACCCAAAAGGGAGCGGAAGCGTGCACTCAGGGATGTATACGCGATGGAGCCAGTTGCCCCGAAGTTCAATCCATGGTCCTCTTGCCCGATCACCTTTGACCGAAGGGACCACCCCACCAGCATTCGCCATGGTGGGTTCGCCGCATTGGTTCTAGACCCAATCGTTGATGGATTTCATCTCACCAGAGTCCTGATGGACGGCGGCAGCAGCCTAAACTTGCTTTATCAGGACACGGTGTGCAAAATGGGCATAGACCCCTCAAGGATTAAACCTACCAAGACGACCTTTAAAGGCGTCATACCAGGTGTAGAAGCCAATTGTACAGGCTCAGTTACACTGGAAGTGGTCTTCGGATCCCCGGATAACTTCCGAAGCGAGGAGTTAATCTTCGACATAGTCCCGTTCCGCAGCGGCTATCATGCCTTGCTCGGACGTACCGCGTTCGCAAAGTTCAACGCGGTGCCGCACTACGCATACCTCAAGCTCAAGATGCCAGGCCCTAGAGGAGTCATCACGGTCAACGGAAACACTGAACGCTCCCTCCGAACGGAGGAACATACAGCGACTCTCGCGGCAGAAGTACAAAGCAGCCTTTTAAGGCAATTCTCGAGTCCGGCTGCCAAGCGGCCGGACACAGCTAAGCGTGCCCGGAGTAACCTACAACACGACCACCTGGCACGTTCCGAGCACGTGTAGCAGTGCGGCCCCAACCCCAGCCCCTGTAAAACATTAAGACAGACCCTTCGCGTACTCTATTACGCTCTGAAGATACCATGGGCATGGGGCAAGGGGCTCGACCACGATAAGCCCAGCCTGCGGCTCAACCGCACCAGGGGCTCTTAAGTGTGTTGTTTCTTTTTCTTTTCCTTTTATTTTTTACCTACAGGACTCCGTTCGTCAGAGGCCCTGTCCGGCAGCAGACATGCCGAACCCACGATACAACAGCCAGGGAAGGAGAAAGGCTACAACGAAAATCCAGGTGGTCTCCATTATGAGCATTAAATCTGTTTTATACATTATTCCGTAGCCTACCTGTCGGGGAAACTGATCCACGAACACCTATGGGACCGGCGGACCGAGCCCCTTTCGGTTCGGCAGGGGGCGGAGATCGCACGAAGAGCGGATCGAGGCGGAGCACACGAGCAGTTTACCCAGCTTCGGAGCTCTCCGGAGAGATAACACTCCTACTGCTGCATGTCTGAGTATATTGAGTTCTTGCTCGGGAGCGCTGGGTGCTACAGTACACACTAGCTGCTAACGAGACCGAGCGTGAGTGTTTTTCTGTCTTCGAACCCCCCCCCCCCAACGTTGCGCATGGGCCTCCTTTTATATGCTAAAGGGGTCTCCGACAGGTGGCAACGTGGACAAGGGTAAAAATGGAAAAAGGAATTGCGGTTGGTACAACTACCTGTACAGTGTATCATACCTAACCCTGACGGCAGGGGACAAAGGCATTAAATGCCCGTCTGCGTCGCCCAAATAGTGCAAAAAGGGACCGTCAGGGACGCCACCGCTCGCCACGATGGCAGTCTTGTCAGCGTCGCTTGCCACCGCGCACCGCTGGCTGCACAGCCTCTTGCCACGCGCGCCTGGAAAGGCCCCAGGGCGACACGTTGGTGGATGTGCTGGAGCACGGGTACAGAGTGGTAGCATGCCGCGGCAAGCGCCTTGCCGCGGTCGTTGTCTTGTTGCGTCCGAAAGCTTGTCGCTCACCGGGCCTTACCGGGACGCGTGGCGCGTCGCGGCAAGTTCCTTGAGATGCCTTGGTTGGCATTCCCGACAAGCTCCTCTTGCCGGGGCCTTGTCTCCTTGGCTTGAATACTTTGTTCTTGAATGGCTCCAAAGGAACCACGGAGGACCTTGGCGGTCACCCGGCAAGCCTTGCCGCGGGGTGCTGCAACTACCCGTGCACAAGTTTGGGATACTAGGGTACCCCTACTCTAGTACACCGACAGGAGCCCCTGGGCCTGGGCCACACATAGCGCCGAGCGCTGTTGGGCCAGGCCCAAAACAGGGCACGGGCACGCGCGGCCTGGGTTACGCCGTATCTTACTCCGTATCCACCACGCCTTCCCCGAATGGCACGCATCGAATGCGGCGTCGTGGGAGAGATCGTGGGTGGTTTTTTTATTCGGAAAGACGGAACGCCCGCCCCTCCCTCTTTATAAGCAGGGGAAACAAGGGCAGTTCGCCCATCTCGCCGGTTGCTACTCCAATCTCAGAAATCTCCGCCGCTCACCCATCTTCCCAAAGCTGAAAGAGAGCAGCGCTCCGCCCCCCATCGCCACCAGCATCACCTACGCCGTTGATCTCCCCCACCACCTCCGCCATGGCTCCGGAAGCTGACAAGGGGAAGGTCCTGAAGTCGGCCGAGGCGCAGCGGCTCGCGGC
>NC_041387.1:390385115-390397631 GCF_002162155.2 Triticum dicoccoides | reverse complement strand
AAGGAGCTGAGGGAGTACTACTACCGCTTCTGGTCGACGGGGACGCGAGCGCATCCGCGTACGAAGGTACTCCCAGCTGCCGCTTCGGAACTGGCTCTGAATGGATACCCTTTCTTCACGTTGTTCTTCTACTGCGGGCTCCGCCCGCCTTTCTCTGAATTTTTCTGCGATATGATGAACACCTACGGGTTCCGCCTCCTTGACTTCACCCCCAATGCTGTTCTGACCATGGCAGTTTTCGCACATCTCTGCGAAAACTTTGTCGGAGTCTATCCAAACATAGCTCTTTTCCGCCACTTCTTTATGCCCCGAGTTGAGAGAGGGGAGCCTCTATACGGCGGAATCGCCTGGATCTCGAGAGCTGGCAAGAAGGAAGCTTATCTGGAGGGAGAGCTCCGCTGCAAGTGGGAGGAATGGAGAGCAGAATGGTGCTGGATTGTCGAGGAGAACCCGCAGCCATTTACTGCCCAGCGCCAAGCTCCAGTAGCGCGCGGCAACGATTGGAGCAACGTGGCCCCGGAAGACGATAGACTGAAGATTGCCGTCACCCGGATCCTACGCCTCAGGCTTTCCAGGCTCACCGTAGGCGCCGTTGGCGCAGATTTTCTTCGCCGCCGCATCGCCCCCCTGCAGGAGAGGAGGAGACCCGCCTGGGAGTTCCAGAACACGACGGATATCATGAGGCTACGCCCGGGCCTCAACTTCAACTTCACTGTCCTGGAACTGGACACGATGATCCTGGAACTGTTCAAGCGCGATCCTCAACATCCTGAAGCGTTCATGTTGCCGAGGGGTGTCGTTCCGCTGTGCAACAACTCCTCGCTCGACCGCATCCGTGCAATGATGCCGCTGTGCGATTGGCATGGAATTGTCCCAACCTGGCAAGAGCCTGCAGACGACATCGTGCAGGAGTTCTTTGACGGCTTGGTAGAAGTGCCGGTCCGCCCCGATGAACAGAAGAGCCTCACCCGCGATACCACCGATGATGAGATGCAGCGCATCGTAACCAGGCTGGAAGAGGCGGTAGCAGCCGCTTCCGCGGGCGAGTTCGGATTCACCGTGGAGGAGGCAGAGGCAGCAGAGGCGGCAAGCCTTGTCGAGCGAGAGGAGCTTGCCGGCGAGGAAGAGCTTGTCGGTCTTGAAGCTGAGTCGAGCGAGCCCGCCGAGGGCGCGAGCGACTCGTTGAAGATCGGCTCCTCCTCCTCCCCACCTTCAGCCAGCTCGTCGCAAGCGGAGCCCCCAGCTCCACCAAGAAGGCGTCTCCGCAAGGCCGAGGGCGTAGTGGGGCGGCAGACGAGTCAACAGCCGCCGTGCCGCGCGACACGCTCTACCGCGGCAAGCACTATTGCTGCGGGAGCGCCTCACGCCGCTGCGGCAACTAGAGCGGGGTCTTCCCGGTCCACCGCTACTGCTCCTGCCAAGCGGACAAGGGAACCTACTCCTCCGCCTCGTCGCACCGGAGGCGAGCCGGACTTCGATCTCTCCGCGCTCAGCTCCGACGAGGAAGAAGAAGAGTAAGATTCTTTGCTATACTTGTAGTTCTTCAATTCTTGCTGTTTTGTCTTGTATCTGATTTGCTTTACTCCGAACCCATTCCTTTTCAGGACCCTGGCCCAGAGAGCGGCGAAGAGAGCCAAGGTCCCGGTGATTGTCATCGAGGACGAACTCACCGCGACAGCAGGGGGTGTGTCCGAGACCACCTTGCCGGACCCGGCAACTATTCCCCAAAGCATCCCCCAGCGCAGCCCCCAGCGTAAGTATATAGTTTACTTCCTGCTGTCAGGCGCGCATGGGTGCTCTTTCTTTGCTGATATCTGACTGTTGGTTTGTGTAGGAGCAGAGCAGCCTTACCAGGAGTGCCTGGAAGCCGCTCCCGAAATGCCATCTGCTTTGACTACACCGCCAAGGGAGGATTCCCCGGCAAGGGAGCGTTCTCCGGCAAGGGACAGTTCTCCGGCAAGGGACAGCACTGGCGACCCTCCGGTGGTTGAGACCATGACTGCAGATCCTAGTACAGGTAATCCTCTTGCTTGAAAACTTCCCTTGGGTTCTTCTTCTTCTGATTTTCTTTTTGGATATTTGCTTGACTTTTCTCCTTTTTCCGTTCGTCAGATCCATCTGCCACGGAGCCGATGGAAACCGAGGTCGCCGGCGAGGAGAACGCGCGCAGCAATACCGACGACGCCGTTGCCACCGAAGGAGAAGCCGGCGCTGATGATCCCGCCGGCGAAGAGGCCGCCAAAGCTGCCGCCGCAGAAGCTGGCGAGGGATCCGGCGATCGCACTAACGGCCCCGAGGCCGCAGGAGCGTCAGACGCTACGCCGACCGCCGATCCCTCCACCGCTGCTGTAGTGCCAGGCTCCGAAGAGCCCCAGCCCGGCGCCTATTTGAAGGCCGGTGACGGCATCTTCATCAAGCTCCCCTGGGCGTCAAGCTCCGGGGCGCCGGTCGAAGGAGAGATCTTGGATGGAGAGGTGCTCGCCTCCGCCGGGCTGACGCTGGTCGACCCACCAAGCAACAGCAGCGACGAGCCTGAGGAGGAGCAGCTACTGCGGAAGCTGTTGTTGCTCTACCGAGCCCGACAGGCCAAGCTGGTATCCCGAGAAGCGCTTGTCGCGAAGGCGGGAGTGGACATCGAGAAGCGCGCGGAGGAGCTCCGGGGTCTCACGCAGGAAGCTCTCCGGTCCCTGGCAGAGGAGCGGGAGCAAGTCGCCGAGGAGCGGAAAGCCTTCCTCCTCGAGAAGGCTGAAGTTGAAGAGCAACAGCGGCTTGTTGCCGAAAAGCTATCTGCGCAGGAAGGCGAGTTGGCGCAGCGCAAGGTCAACCTTGACAGCCACGAGGAGGAGCTTGATGCGCGCGAGCAAACATTTGGCGGGGCTCTCAAGGAAGCAGAGGATGCTGCCGCAGCTGCCGAGGCCGCCAAGAAGGAGCTGGAGACGAAGATGGCGCAACTGGAGGCCGATCTCAAGGCGAGCGGCGAGGAGCTTGCTGCGCTCAAGCGTGAGCGTGAGAAGGACGCCGCCGCTCATGGCGAGCTGCAGGGTCGTCTCGCTGAGAGGAGCAAAGAGCTTAGCGCCGCCAAGGAATCCAACGCAGATCTTGAGTTGAAGCTGGTTACTTTGACTCAGACACTGGACAGTGCCAGGGAGCGGGAGGTGGCCTTGACGGAGAAGATCAAGGCCGACGAGGCGCTGCTGGCGAGTGCTGCCGCCGCCCAGAACACTTTTAAGGAGAATGTGGAGCACTGGACGGAGGGTCTCGTGGATGTTGCCGCAGCCATCGACGGGGAGCTGGCGCAGCTGGGGATGGAGGATCTCGGGTATTCCTCCGATGAGCACCTCCAACCCAGCGCCAAGCTCAGTTGGTTCTTCAAAGGCGTGGCGACGGCCCTCCAGCGACTCTGGGAGAAGATCCCAAAGCAGCTGGCCGACGAGTCGCGCAAGATCTGTGCAGGAGATCTTCAAAAGGTGCTGGTGAAGGTGGCCTTCCGCAACCCAGGCCTCAACCTCACCAACGTCCTCAAGACCTTGCCGCCGGATGCTGATCTGGGAGCGCTCAAGACCCTTGTCGCACCCATTGTGGACAAGGTGAGGGGGATCAAGAGGGTTGAGGGCGATCGCGTAGATTAGGCCGCCCGTTTTCTCCTTTTCTTGTCGCTGCTGGTCATGTTATGAGAACAATCTGTTAGAGCTGCGACAAGCTATCTTATAATATGAGTCTATTTCGGGTAGCGATTGTTATGTTATTTCCTTTACTTGATTCCTTCCTTTGTATGTTTTTGCCCTACGCTTTTAGGGAACTTGTCGGCGCAGGCACCTTAGCCGCGAGCGCTGAGTGCGGGACGTCAGCAGCCTGCTGGCGGTGCCGCTACCGACAAGAAACCTTGTCGCAACTAGTCGCAGCCCACTTAAGTTGTTGAGCGGACTCGAAACAAAGTAAGGGCGCAACTAGCTACGAGTTGGTTCCTCCGCGCACATGTTTTCCATACAAAGCACGATCTTTCGAGGAAGATAACTTAAAAAATTTAAAACTGATTGCTCAAACTTTAGCAAACTTAGCTTTTCTGTCGTTTGCTTCCCGGTAAGGCGAAACTTCCTCGAACGACGCTTGGTCCACACCATTATCTTCTCCTTTCCCCCCGGCAAACTTGTGGGTGAGGGAACCTTCCTTCCTTTGAGAAAGAGAAAGAAGAGAAAATAAAGATATGGAGCCTTACGGCTCGTTATTGCTTACCGGGGGTAGGCGCTGCACAAAGTGTCAGATAACGTATGCAAAGAAAAGTAGAAAGCATGAAATTGACAAGATGTGCGGAGCACATGAGCTTTACTTATGCACGGGGTCTGCGCCCGGCTTCGTACAAAGGATTACATGCAACATCGGCAAGACTTGTACAAAAGGTGGTTGCCGGAACAGGTTCTGGCAACCGCGCCTTACGGGTAAAACTTACGAAGATGCTCAATGTTCCAGGAGTTGCTCACCGGAATGCCATCTTCGGTCTCAAGGCGGACAGCGCCAGGCCTAGTGACTCGTTTCACCCGGTAAGGGCCTTCCCACTTTGGTGTCAACTTGTTGGAATTCTTGGCGTACTGAACGCACCGAAGAACAAGGTTGCCTTCCTCGAGACTTCTGGCATTAACTTTGCGGCTATGGTAGCGGCGCAAAGCTTGCTGGTATCGAGAAGCTCGTACAGCGGCCTGAAGATGGTCCTCCTCAAGGAGCAGCGTGTCATCTTATCGCAACTGCTCTTGCTCAAGCTCATCATAAGCGAGCACTCGAGGTGACCCGTATACGAGTTCCGTGGGGAGAACTGCCTCTGCTCCATAGACTAGAGCGAAAGGTGTCTGGCCAGTGGCTTGATTTGGCGTCGTCTTGATCGACCAAAGAACCACCGGCAGCTCCTCAATCCAGTTCTTTCCGCACTTGTGCAGCCTGTCAAAAGTCCTGGTCTTGAGCCCGCGCAACACTTCAGCATTCGCCCTCTCCGCTTGACCGTTACTTCTCGGATGAGCAACAAAAGCGAAGCAGACCTTGGCGCCAAGGTCTTGGATGTACTGCATGAAGGTGCGGCTCGTGAATTGCGTGCCGTTGTCGGTGATGATCCTGTTAGGGATCCCGAAGCGGCAAACAATCGACCTGAAGAACTTGACTGCTGACTGTGCTGTCACCTTCCTCACTGCTTCCACTTCCGGCCACTTTGTGAACTTGTCGATTGCAACGTACAAGTACTCAAAGCCCCCGATAGCTCGGGGAAAGGGGACGAGGATGTCGAGCCCCCAGACCGAAAATGGCCAGGATAAAGGGATCGTCTGGAGAGCTTGAGCTGGCTGGTGTATCTGCTTGAAATGGAACTGGCACGCTTCACACTTGGTTACTTGTGCAGTTGCATCCTGGAGGGCTGTCGGCCAAAAGAAACCTTGCCGGAATGCTTTGCCGGCAAGTGCTCTTGCGCCAATGTGGTGACCACATATGCCTCCATGTATCTCTGCCAACAGCTTTTGTCCGTCTTCCCGGTGAATACACTTCAATTTCACGTTGTTGAGTCTTCTTCTGTACAGTGTGTTGTCGACAAACTGGTACATACTTGACTGCCAGGCTACTCTTTCCGCTTCTTCTTGCTCTTCGGGAAGTTCTCCTGTCTGAAGGAAATGGACAATCTGTTGTGCCCATGCTGGAGCTTGCGGCTCGACAACAAGGACTAAAGGCACATCTGCTGCTGCGGGAGCATCCGCTTCTACGGCGAGAACCTGCGGCTCAGCCGGAGCTTGACGTTCCCCGGCAAGCTTGCCGGAGCAAAACTTGTCGGGAGCGTCTGCTTCAACGGAACAAACCCTAGGGCTTGCCGGAGCAGACTGCTCCTCAGCACCCTTGGTGTTGATTTTGAGGACCTTCTTGGCGGCGGCTTCGGGGAGCTCTGCCGGAAAATAGTCACCAGAAATCAACTTCCTCTTCTTGCTCTGTCCAGTGGATGGCGTTACAGATGGTTGAGTCAGTTTGAGCACAAAGATCCCTGGTTCCACAGGTAACTTAAGTGCGGCGCACTTTGACAGGCCATCGGCAATGTCGTTCTGAGCTCTTGGAACATCTTCCATCTGTAGGTCGTCAAAGCGCTCTTCTAGCTTTCTCACTTCATCAACGTAAGCTTCCATCAACGGACTTTGATAATTTTTGTTCACTTGGCGGACGACAAGCTGTGAGTCACCCCTGACAATGAGCTTCTTGATCCCAAGGTATGCTGCGATCCTGAGACCGGCAAGCAAACCTTCATACTCTGCGATATTGTTTGTTGCTTGCTCCTTGGGAAAGTGCATCTGGACTACGTACTTGAGGTGCTCTCCGGTGGGTGCAACAAGTAGCACGCCCGCACCGGCGCCTTGTAGCGAGAAGGCACCATCAAAGTACATTAGCCACTCTTTGCTTGCCTCCTTGACGGGGATGCTCGTTTCTGGAATTTCATCATCTTGCGTTGGCGTCCATTCTGCTATGAACTCCGCCAATGCTCTGCTTTGGATAGTTGAAGTGCTCTCAAACTTGAGGCCAAAGCTTGACAGTTCCAGTGCCCACTCGACAATCCTGCCTGTTGCTTCTGGATTTTGCAGTATCCTCTTCAGCGGAAAACGAGTGACGACTGTGATCTCATGTGCTTGGAAGTAATGGCGTAGCTTTCTCGAGGCCATGAGAAGGCCGAAAAGCAATTTCTGCACACCAAAGTACCATGACCTAGCCCCCTGCAGAAGGGAACTGACAAAGTAAACTGGGCGCTGCACCATTCTTTTCTGCATCTTCTCACGCGCCTGCGCAGATCCATCTTTGTCGGGACCAGAGCTTGCCGGTGAAGTCTCCTGCTTGTCGCTGGATGCATCTGCCGTGGTTGCTGGCTCATCATTCGCCTCCCTCTCCGCTACTAACGCAGCACTAACCACTTGATTGGTTGCCGCTATATATAGCAGCAATTTCTCTTGTGGTTTGGTGCGACAAGTGTTGGAGTGGAGGACAGGTATCTCTTCAAGTCCTGCAGCGCAGCCTCCGCCTCCGGAGTCCATTTCACTGGACCTGCCTTTTTCAATATTTTGAAAAATGGCAGGGCGCGCTCAGCGGACCTAGAGATAAACCTGCTGAGAGCAGCTACGCAACCGGCAAGTCTTCGTACATCCTTGACGCGCTTTGGTGCTTCAATCTGCTCAATGGCCTTGATTTTGTCGGGATTGGCCTCAATTCCCCGCTGAGACACGAAGAACCCGAGAAGCTTGCCGGAGGGGACTCCAAACACACACTTCTCGGGGTTAAGCTTGAGGTTGATCTTGCGCAGATTTGCAAAGGTTTCGTCTAAATCTTGAATCAGAGTCGCCTTGTCCTTGCTCTTGACCACTATGTCATCCATGTAGGCTTCCACATTTCTGTGTATTTGCGGCTCAAAAGCGTCATGGACTACCCTTGCAAATGTTGAACCAGCATTCTTTAAACCGAAAGGCATCCGTACGAAACAGTATGTGCCACATGGGGTGATGAATGCGGTCTTCTCCTCATCCTCTTCTGCCATGAAGATCTGATGGTATCCTGAGTATACATCAAGAAATGAAAGCAAGTCACATCCGGCCGCGGAGTCAACAATCTGATCGATGCGCGGCAAGGGAAATGGGTCTTTGGGACAAGCTTTATTGACATCGGTAAAGTCGATACAAAGCCTCCATTTCCCGTTTGCCTTGCGCACGACTACAGGGTTGGCCAACCACGTAGGATGGAGCACTCCTTTGACAAGGCCTGCTGCTTCCAATTTCTTGATTTCTTCTGCGATGAATTCTTGGCGCTCCAGTGCCTGTTTCCTGACTTTCTGCTTGACGGGCCGCGCATGAGGACAGACGGCAAGATGGTGCTCGATTACTTTCCTGGGAACACCGGGGATGTCAGATGGTTGCCACGCAAATACGTCAACGTTCGCCCGCAGGAAAGCAACGAGCGCGCTTTCCTATTTAGGGTCGAGAGTGGCACTGATGTTGAAAGTACCACCAGTGCCATCCTCCTTGGCGGACACCTTCTTGGTCTCTGGTGGAGCTGTCATTGTCTTCTTACACTTGCCGGTGGAGCTCGATGGTGCATCCTCGATGGTACCGCAGCACTCCGAAGAGGTGCGCTTGCCGGAGTGGGCACCAGAACTCTTGCCGGACTTGGTCTTCTTCTTCGCCCCGGGAGCTTCAACGGCAAGTGACTTGCGATCTGCTACGGCTGCTGCTTCCCGGTAGATCTTGTCGGCGCAGATAAGAGCATCCTTCTTGTTGCTAGGGACAGAGATGACACTTATCGGGTCTGGCATCTTCATCATGTTGTATGCATAGTGAGAGGCTGCCATGAATTTGGCGAGTGCTGGACGACCGAGTATCCCATTGTAAGGCAATGGAAAGTCGGCAACATCAAAAGTGACCCTCTCAGTTCTGAAGTTCAACTCGCTGCCAAATGTCACCGACAACGTGATCTTTCCCTTCGGCTTGCTCCTTCCCGGATTGATTCCTTGGAATGTGCTGGTCTCTTCGAGCTCGCCATCAGGGATCTGGAGTTTCTGGAGTACCGCGGAGGAGATCAGGTTCAAGCCGGCCCCGCAGTCAACTAGCATCTTAGTGACCTTGAGGTTGCGGATAGTTGGTGAAACCAACATTGGCAAGCACCCGACCGCAGTTATGCGATCAGGGTGGTCCTCAATATCAAAGATGATAGGCGTGCTGGACCATTTCAGGGGCTTGTGTGACTCGACGGGTGGTTCTGCCGCATTGACTTCCCGCACCCACTGCTTGAGCTGGCGGTGTGAAGTATGCAGAGAAGCACCGCCGTTAACGCACAGGACCTCTGTGGCTTTCTGGAACTCCTGCTCATCAGTATCGTCATCATCCATATCTTCATCGTTGTCGTCATCTTCATCCTTGTCGCGGCCGCGGGGAGGTCTGTCTCCTTGTCGCTGCTTGGCCTTGCCGCGGCGTCCTCCTCGGCCGGGGCATTTCTTGCCGGCTCCTCCAGCACCTTCCTGGGCCTTTTCCTTGTCGCGTCGCTCGTATTCAGCCTTTTGCTGCTCGACAAGCTGCTCGACCTTCTTGCAGCTCTAGAGGTCATGGCCCTTGGTGCGGTGGATCTTGCAGTACTGCTTGTTGGTGCCGTCCTGCTTGTCGGCGACCGCCACAGCCTGGTAGTTGGTGCCTGCGGCAATCTTCTCGCCAGAGCTACCAGCTTTGGCTTTCTTGGCGCCACCTCCGTTGCCGGACTGCTCAACGACTAGCACATCTTTGCCTTTCTTCTTCCTGTTGTTCCGCCACCGGTTTTTCTTTGCCGGGGCAGCCTCCTCACTATCAGATCCTCCTGCTTCTGTATTCTCTCCGGGGAGTTTCCTCCCTTCCTCAGCACGTGCACACTTGTCGGCTAGGCATATAGCTCACCGACGTCTCTGATCTTGCACATCTCCATCTCCTCCCGCATCCTGCGGTTTCGCACGTTCTGATGGAACACGCAGATTACCGCGGCAGGGTGGACATCTGGGATGTTGTGTTGTACGCGGCTGAATCTCTGAATGTACTTGCGCACGGGCTCTCCTTCCTTCTGGGCGAGTAGATGAAGGTCGCTCTCTTGGCCATGAGGCTTGTGGCCGCCTGTAAAGGCGCCGACAAACTGATGGCATAGGTCTGCCCAGGAGGATATGGAGTTGTCCGGCAAGTGCATGAGCCAGGATCTGACATTGGGCTTGAGCACCAGCGGGAAGTAGTTGGCCAGGATCTTGTCGTCCCGCCCCCTGGCAGCTTGCACCGCGATGGTGTAGATGCTGAGGAACTCCGACGGATGCGACTTGCCGTCGTACTTCTCTGGTACGTCTGGCTTGAAATTCTTCGTGCTGGGCCACTGGACTTGCCGCAGCTCACGGGTGAACGCAGGGCAACCTACCACGTACGGCAAGTTGCCTGGTTCCCCTGGTGCATGCATGTCGACAGAGGGCCTAGCGCGCCCGATTGACGCCGCGCTTCTCTTTGGCGCTTCTCTTCCTCGCCGGCAAGCTCCTCTCGCTCGACAAGGCTTGCTGCCTCTGCTGCCTCTGCCTCCTCCACGGTGAATCCGAACTCGCCCGCGGAAGCGGCTGCTGCCGCCTCTTCTAGCCTGGTGGCGATGCGCTGCATCTCATCATCGCTGGTGTCGCGGGTGAGGCTCTTCTGTTCATCGGGGCGGACCGGCACTTGTACCAAGCCGTCAAAGAACTCCTGCACGACGTCGTCTGCAGGCTCTTGCCAGGTTGGGACAATTCCATGTGAATTGCACAGCGGCATCATTGCACGGATGCGGTCGAGCGAGGAGTTGTTGCACAGCGGAACGACACCCCTCGACAACATGAACGCTTCAGGATGTTGAGGATCGCGCTTGAACAGTTCCAGGATCATCGCGTCTAGTTCCAGGACAGTGAAGTTGAAGTTGAGGCCCGGGCGCAGCCTCATGATATCCGCCGCGTTCTGGAACTCCCAGGCGGGTCTCCTCCTCTCCTGCAGGGGGGCGATGCGGCGGCGAAGAAAATCTGCGCCAACGGCGCCTACGGTGAGCCCGGCAAGCCTGAGGCGTAGGATCCGGGTGACGGCAATCTTCAGTCTATTGTCTTCCGGGGCCACGTTGCTCCAATCGTTGCCGCGCGCTACTGGAGCTTGGCGCTGGGCGGTAAATGGCTGCGGGTTCTCCTCGACAATCCAGCACCATTCTGCTCTCCATTCCTTCCACTTGCTGCCGAGCTCTCCCTCCAGATAAGCTTCCTTCTTGCCAGCTCTTGAGATCCAGGCGATTCCGCTGGATAGAGGCTCCCCTCTCTCAACTTGGGGCATAAAGAAGTGGCGGAAAAGAGCTACGTTTGGATAGACTCCGACAAAGTTTTCGCAGAGATGTGCGAAAACTGCCATGGTCAGAACAGCATTGGGGGTGAAGTCAAGGAGGCGGAACCCATAGGTGTTCATGATATCGCAGAAAAATTCAGAGAAAGGCGGGCAGAGCCCGCAGTAGAAGAACAGCGCGAAGAAAGGGTATCCATTCGGAGCCAGTTCCGAAGCGGCAGCTGGGAGTACCTTCGTACGCGGATGCGCTCGTGTCTCCGTCGACCAGAAGAGGTAGTAGTACTCCCTCAGCTCCTTCGCGGCGAGCTGGGGGGGGAAATATTGCCCGCTCCTTTCGTAGCGCCGCGAGCCGCTGCGCCTCGGCCGACTTCACGACCTTCCCCTTGTCGGCTTTCGGAGCCATGGCGGAGGTGGTGGGGGAGATCGACGGCGTAGGTGATGCTGGGGGCGATGGGGGGCGGAGCGCTGCTCTCTTTCAGCTTTGGGAAGAAGGGGGGAGCGGCGGAGATTTTTAAGATTGGAGTAGCAACCGGCGAGATGGGCGAACTGCCCCTGTTTCCCCTGCTTATAAAGAGGGAGGGGCAGGCGTTCCGTCTTTCCGAATAAAGAAACCACCCGCGATCTCTCCCACGACGCCGCATTTGACGCGTGCCGTTCGGGGAAGGCGCGGTGGATACGGAGTAAGATACGGCGTAACCCAGGCCGCGCGTGCCCGTGCCCTGTTTTGGGCCTGGCCCAACAGCGCTCCGCGCCATGTGTGGCCCAAGCCCGGGGGCTCCTGTCGGTGTACAAGAGTAGGGGTACCCTAGTATCCCGAACTTGTGCACGGGCAGTTGCAGCACCCCGCGGCAAGGCTTGCCGGGTGACCGCCAAGGTCCTTCATGGTTCCTTTGGAGCCATTCAAGAACAAAGTATTCAAGCCAAGGAGACAAGGCCCCGGCAAGAGGAGCTTGCCGGGAAGGCCAACCAAGGCATCTCAAGGAACTTGCCGCGATGCGCCACGCGTCCCGGCAAGGCCCGGTGAGCGACAAGCTTCCGGACGCAACAAGACAACGACCGCGGCAAGGCGCTTGCCACGGCAAGCTACCACTCTGTACCCGCGCTCCAGCACATCCACCAACGTGTCGCCCTGGGGCCTTTCCAGGCGCGCGTGGCAAGAGGCTGTGCAGCCAGCGGTGCGCGGTGGCAAGCGACGCTGACAAGACTGCCATCGTGGCGAGCGGTGGCGTCCCTGACGGTCCCTTTTTGCACTATTTGGGCGACGCAAACGGGCATTTAATGCCTTTGTCCCCTGCCGTCAGGGTTAGGTATGATACACTATACAGGTAGTTGTACCAACCGCAATTCCTTTTTCCATTTTTACCCTTGTCCATGTTGCTACCTGTCGGAGACCCCTTTAGCATATAAAAGGAGGCCCATGCGCAACGTTGGGGGGGGGGGTTCGAAGACAGAAAAACACTCACGCTCGGTCTTGTTAGCAGCTAGTGTGTACTGTAGCACCCAGCGCTCCCGAGCAAGAACTCAATATACTCAGACATGCAGCAGTAGGAGTGTTATCTCTCCGGAGAGCTCCGAAGCTGGGTAAACTGCTCGTGTGCTCCGCCTCGATCCGCTCTTCGTGCGATCTCCGCCCCCCGCCGAAACGAAAGGGGCTCGGTCCGCCGGTCCCATAGGTGTT
>NC_041387.1:390324089-390384885 GCF_002162155.2 Triticum dicoccoides | reverse complement strand
GACATCTTTGCCCCTACCTGGCGCGCCAAAGATGTCGGGGAAACTGATCCACGAACACCTATGGGACCGGCGGACCGAGCCCCTTTCGGTTCGGCGGGGGGCGGAGATCGCACGAAGAGCAGATCGAGGCGGAGCACACGAGCAGTTTACCTAGCTTCGGAGCTCTCCGGAGAGATAACACTCCTACTGCTGCATGTCTAAGTATATTGAGTTCTTGCTCGGGAGCGCTGGGTGCTATAGTACACACTAGCTGCTAACGAGACCGAGCGTGAGTGTTTTTCTGTCTTCGAGCCCCCCCCCCCAACGTTGCGCATGGGCCTCCTTTTATATGCTAAAGGGGTCTCCGACAGGTGGCAACGTGGACAAGGGTAAAAATGGAAAAAGGAATTGCGGTTGGTACAACTACCTGTACAGTGTATCATACCTAACCCTGACGGCAGGGGACAAAGGCATTAAATGGCCATCTGCGTTGCCCAAATAGTGCAAAAAGGGACCGTCAGGGACGCCACCACCCGCCACGATGGCAGTCTTGTCAGCGTCGCTTGCCACCGTGCACCACTGGCTGCACAGCCGCTTGCCAGGCGTGCCTGGAAAGGCCCCAGGGCGACACGTTGGTGGATGTGCTGGAGCGCGGGTACAGAGTGGTAGCTTGCCGCGGCAAGCTCCTTGCCGCGGTCGTTGTCTTGTTGCGTCCGGAAGCTTGTCGCTCACCGGGCCTTGCCGGGACGCGTGGCGCGTCGCAGCAAGTTCCTTGAGATGCCTTGGTTGGCCTTCCCGGCAAGCTCCTCTTCCGGGGCCTTGTCTCCTTGGCTTGAATACTTTGTTCTTGAATGGCTCCAAAGGAACCACGGAGGACCTTGGCGGTCACCCGGCAAGCCTTGCCGTGGGGTGCTGCAACTGCCCGTGCACAAGTTCGGGATACTAGGCTACCCCTACTCTAGTACACCGACACTACCCCTGGAGGGGGACATGTTAAACAGTCCCATCCCTTGCTTACCGCACCACTTGTATCGTCCTGCACTTACAGCAGTTTTTATTGAGTAAAGCAATGCAGCACATTTTTGCTTCTAACTGCATTTCTTTCTTACACATATGTTCATCTATGACATGTTGCATCCGTACGTTTTGGTACGGCTAAATACACCAGGGGCTTATCTTTCCCGCGTTATGGTGTGATAAGTCCAAACACTTTCACAAGTGCGGCACCCCGAACTTATAGCATTATATGCATCGGCTCCGAATCATGTTCTTGGGTCAATAGTTGGGTTTTCCCGGCTCCCATGTTTTGGTACCTTACGTTCCGTTTTATCGGCTAAGGTAGCACTGGGAGAACCACTGCGATTGCGCCCCAGTTGAGCTGGGTTAACGCCTCAGTGGAGAAAGCTAAAACTGACCGTCATGATGAGGCGAGAGCTGGTCGCTGTTCAAGAGGTTCTTTGCGAGTCCCTAAAGACTTATGCCGCTTCGAGCGAGGAACCGGATTCTGTCCGGCCAAGGCGTGGATAGCACCCCAAATTCGGCCTTCTGAAAACTAGGGGCTTGGCCAAAATTTAAAATTATAGAATTCTATGGCTAAGTGAGAGTGTTCAAGCATTATAAGTCCGGTTGCCTTGTTCGTTGTGTTGAGCGCCTCCCTAGATGGACCCAAAAATGGGAACAAGAGCGCTCGAGTTTATCCCGAACACCCCAGCACTCGTGGCATGGGGGCTGAAGCCGACGACCTGCCATCTCTCAGATTTGATAAACAGCCGCACAGAAGGTAATATTTTAAATTAACAAGCGTTGCTTAGCGCATATGAACCAAGTTTTCGGCGCACAAGATAACAAAATGCGAGTCTACTCAAATATTACATCTTTGGAGCACTCACCCACAATAGTGCGGGCGCCCTTCAGCACACTCCTATAATACATCTCGGGCGTCCGATGCTCCTTGCCCTCTGGTGGGGGGTCCGTCACAAGCTTCTGGGCATCCATCTTGCCCCAGTGCACCTTTGCGCGGGCAAGGGCCCGACGCGCACCTTCAATACAGGCGGAGTGCTTGATGACTTCAACCCATGGGCACGCATCCACCAGCCGCCGCACCAGGCCGAAGTAGCTCCCAGGCATGGCCTCCTTAGGCCACAACCGAACTATGAGGCCCTTCATGGCCTGTTCGGCCGCCTTGTGGAGCTCGACCAGCTGCTTCAGCTGGTCGCTAAGGGGCACCAGATGTTCGGCCTCAGCATACTGAGACCAGAAGACCTTCTCCGTCGAGCTCCCCTCCTCGGCCTGGTAGAATGCGGCAGCATCGGACACGCTGCAAGGAAGATCTGCGAACACTCCTGGAGAGCTCCGAATTCGGGTAAGCGACAGGTAATTAACACTCACATGCTTACTTTGCATGAAAAATGCCTTACCCGCTGCTATTTTCTTTACCGCCTCGATCTCCTGGAGGGCCTTGTAGGCTTCGGCCTTAGCGGCTTTGGCACTCTCAAGAGCCGTTGCAAGCTCAGACTCTCGAGTCTTCGAGTCACGCTCCAGGCTCTCATGTTTCCTCACAAGATCCTGGAGCTCTTGTTGTACCTCCGCCACCCGCGCCTCCTGTTTCTCTTGCTCGGTGCGCTCCGCAGCCGCATTGCGTTCGGCCGCGGCCACCGCCTCCTTCAGGGTCGCCACCTCGTTAGTGGCCCCTGCAATACCCCAGTTATCCTTATCATTTTTGTTGCAACCAAAATCCTTTTCTGTAAGGTACAATTTTCATAAGGTATTACTCACCTTCTTTTTCCTCGAGCTGCTTCTTGGCATGGCCGAGCTCGTTCTCGGACCGCTCGAGGTTTTCCTTCAAAGTTTTGACCTCCGCAGTTAGTGCGGCAGAGGTCAGCAGCACAGCCTGCAATCCCATATTGACATATTTTCATGACTCCTGCGTTTATCTTTCTAAAGATCCTCAGTCCGGCTTTTCTTTCCGAACACCGAACCGAGCATCGGGGGCTACTGTCTATGCGGTACCATTTTACATATATTGAAATTCTTACCTCAAAGCCTGTTAGAAGGCTGCTGCAGGCTTCGGTCAGCCCGCTCTTGGCGAGCTGAACCTTCTGAATCACCGCACTCATAACAGTGCGGTGTTCCTCTTCGATGTAGGCGCCGTTGAGCGCCTCCAGCAAATTATCCGGCACCTCCGGTTGGATGGAGGCAGCCAGCGTCGCGGTCTTGCCCTTCTTCCAAAGGGTTGCCCGCCGAACTCCAGAGCCACTATGGGTTCCGGGGCTGAGTCCGGTGCAAAGTCCGGGAGGTTGTCCTGCGACACCTCCGGGGCCCTCTCCTCCTGGTGGGTCCCTTCCTGGGATCCCACCTCGGCATCGTCCGCATCACGGGGGGTGGAGACAGTCGGAAGAGAATCCATATCCGACGCCCCTAAGGACCCGCTCGACGAAGTGGGGAGATCATCCTTAGGCGGACTGCAGGGTTGTATGCGGCATTAGAAAGACATAATGTGGCGGAAAGCGAAAACCTTGAAGTTATTCGGGAGTCCGGATACTTACGATCTCGCCAGAGGCTTGGCCCTTGGAGGCCAGTCCTCGTCGTTGTCACTGGCGTCTGCGGAACAGTCCGGGGGAAGAGTTTTTCCCCTCTTGGACCCTTCGGCCTCCCTTGTTGGGGAGGCCTTCCTTTTCTTCCCTCCCCCCGCTGGGGGAGAGGCTTTCTTCTTCTCCTCCTCGCCTTGGTGGGAGGAGTCGGCCTCGGATTCATCGTCCGATAGCACCTGAAAACGGGAACTCTTCCGAGTCCCCGTGGCCTTCTTCTTGGACTTCTTCTCCGGCACCACGTGGGGTGCCGGAGCCAGCAGCCCCGTTAGGCGGGCGTCAGCTAGGTCCTCTGGCAATGGGGCCGGACAAATAGCCTGTGCGGCCTTCTTCAGCCAGTCCTGTCAAAGGAAAGGGAGTTTAGATCCTGCATAGAGTCAAACTATGAATAACAAGCATCATGTAAAGGACAATATCACTTACCTCGTCAGCTGGACGCTGCGAGCTGAATCCGCGATCTTCGGTAGCGGATGCGGGAGCCTCGGCACCCTTGAACAGCACCTTCCAGACCTCTTCGTACGTAGTGTCGAAGAGCCCATTCAAAGTC
The DNA here is from genome assembly GCF_002162155.2 of Triticum dicoccoides. Classification (NCBI taxonomy): domain Eukaryota; kingdom Viridiplantae; phylum Streptophyta; class Magnoliopsida; order Poales; family Poaceae; genus Triticum; species Triticum dicoccoides. The sequence goes on along the minus strand of NC_041387.1, from coordinate 390,380,772 downwards.
TGGTGCTGCGCCGGATCGAACTCCCACATATTGAAGCCCCGTCGTTGGCACGGGAGAATCTGGCGGATGAGCATGACCTGGACTACGTTTACAAGCTTGAGCTTCTTGTCCACCAGCTTTTGGACGCTGGCTTGGAGTCTGGTCAGCTCCTCCGAATCGCCCCAAATCTGGCCGCTCTCTTTCCAGGAGGTGAGCCGTGTGGGGATGCATGATCTGAATTCGGGGGCCGCTGCCCAATCAGGGTCACGCGGCTCGGTGATGTAAAACCACCCCGATTGCCACCCCTTTATGGTTTCCACAAAGGTGCCCTCCAGCCACGTAACGTGGGACATCCTGCCCACCATGGCGCCTCCGCACTCCGCTTGGCTTCCCTTCACAACATTCGGCTTGACACTGAAGGTCTTGAGCCACAAGCCGAAGTGGGGCTGGATGCAGAGGAAGGCCTCGCACACGACGATAAACACCAAGATGTTGAGAATAAAATTCGGGGCCAGATCATGGAAATCTAGGCCGTAGTAGAACATGAGCCCCCGGACAAAGGGATGAAGTGGGAAGCCCAGTCCGTGGAGGAAATGGGGAAGGAATACTACCCTCTCATGGGGCCTAGGGGTGGGGATGAGCTCTCCCTCGTCGGGGAGCCGATGCGCGATGTTGCTGGACAAGTATCCGGCGCTGCGCAGCTTCTGGATATGCCCCTCCGTGACGGAGGAGGCCATCCACTTGCCTCCCGCTCCGGACATGTTTGGAGAAGGTTGAGGTGAGATGTGCGGGGCTTGGGCGCTAGAGCTCGAGTTCGCAGAGATGGATAAGCCAAGGAGGAAGAAGGTGCAGGTAAAAAGGTTGGATCTTTATCCCCTTATATGAGCGGACAGAAACACGCGTCCCCACCGGCCTGGTAAAACTCGCTTATCTCCCAAGCGTCACAATCAATGGCGCGGTTGGGTTACCCACGTCTGTATTGATGGGAATCCCGGAATAAGGGGAACACGATCTCTGCTTCGACAAGACGTGCCAAGGAAACCGCCTCGCTAAACGCGCTGAGATGGAACAATAAAAACAATTTGAAGGCTTGGTAGTCGTGTGACGTTACGCCACAAAATATGTTAGCAGATTGAACTTGTGTAATATTATTCTCTCTACGGTTGTATGTGGAAATTATTTTGCAGAGCCGGACACTATCCTGGTGTTCACAATCTTCTATAAATTATTCGGAGGAGGAACCCGCCTTGCAATGCCGAAGAAAATATGCGCGCCGGACTCGTCGTCATTGAAGCCTGGTTCAGGGGCTACTGAGGGAGTCCCAGACTAGGGGGTGTCCGGATAGCCGAACTACCATCATCAGCTGGACTCCAAGACTATGAAGATACAAGATTGAAGACTTTGTCCCGTGTCCGGATGGGACTTTCCTTGGCGTGGAAGGCAAGCTTGGCGATACGGATATGTAGATCTCCTACCTTTGTAACCGACTCTGTGTAACCCTAGCCCTCTCCGGTGTCTATATAAACCGGATGGCCTTAGTCCATAGGACGAACAACAATCATACCATAGGCTAGCTTCTAGGGTTTAGCCTCCTTGATCTCGTGGTAGATCTACTCTTGTAACCCACATCATCAATATTAATCAAGCAGGACGTAGGGTTTTACCTCCATCAAGAGGGCCCGAACCTGGGTAAAAACATCGTATCCCTCGTCTCTTGTTACCATCCGCCTAGACGCATAGTTCGGGACCCCCTACCCGAGATCCGCCGGTTTTGACACCGACAATATCCCTCATCAATCACTTATGACGAGGCAGGCAGGCAAGGGGACTACTCCTCATTTAAAGAATGCAGCGTCAGCCTCCCGACATGATTCTCAAGAAACAGAAATGCTAGATGAAGATAGTGAACGTAGCTCTGTAATTGATTACAGTGTTTCCCCTACACTAGCATCGCGGGTGCTTGCTCTAACTTGGCAGCGTGATATGTGGTTGCATGTTGCATATGGTGTCTAGATTGTAATTCTTCCAATCTGGTTAAACTGCATGTGCTAGTCTGCTTAGCTTATACTCCTGTAAATGTGACATTATACCTATTAATGTGACATGCCTTCCTGTATTTAGTACATAGTACATCTGTCTATTAAGCATGTCCTTACATAAAACTATTGTTTTTTTTGTATCCCGCATCAATCAATATGACGAGACACCTTTAGTATATGCAGTGCGATATTAGTTGCATCTTTCATATGATTTATAGCATGCGCTGCTTCTAATTTGTTGAAATTCCATTTATGATGGGACACTTCTAACTTGGCAGAGTCATATTGGTTGCATCTTTCATGTGGTGTCTAGCTTGCATTGCTTCTTATTTGCTGGAATGGTTTCTGCTTAGTTTACACAAACGGTTGTGACATGCCATGTCGTCCTGTTTTTCGTACATATTCCATCCTGGTATCATGTGTTGCATTACGGGTTAACGGGTTATCGGATCCAAAACCCGACCCGATAGCTTAACGGCGTTCCGTTACGGTGGATGCCACGTGTCGGTCACCCTTGACGAAAGCACTTCTGTGACGCGCGATTTATCGTCATGGAAGTGGACACTTCCGTGATGATAATTTTGGTAATGTCATGGAACACTTCTACGACAGCACAGGTATGACTATCTTGATTCTGTCATAAATTTGTCATGGATGTACATGCATGACAAAAAACGCGACCTACTATGACAAACATCTATCATCACGGAAGTGTATTTTTTTTGTAGTGCTTGTTGCACAGGGCAACGAGCGGTAGAACCGCCGGAGCGGTACTACCGCGCGCCCCTATGGTACTACCGTAAGGCAGGCAACACTAGGCGCAGAGAAAGCACAGAAGTAAAAAATTACTTCCGTACCTACTTCAGCTGAGGAAGGACCTGCGCAAAACTTCGGCACGGTACTACCGCATGTGAAGAGCGGTACTACCGCGTAGGGTGCGGATGTAAAAAATTACATCCACCCCTACTTCCGCTCATGCTGCTAAGCCTGGCCAGAGCCCACAGTACTACCGCGCCCGCGGCGCGGTACTACCGCGTAGGGCGCGGATGTAAAAAATTACATCCGCCCCTACTACCACTCGAGCAGCTGCGCCTGGCCTAAGGTCACGGTACTACCGCTCCCACAGAGCGGTACTACCGTGAGCACCTGCATTACTACCGCAGGGGACTGTGGTACTACCGCAAGGGCCTGCGGTACTACTGCTCCGGAGAGCAGTACTACCGCATGCCCCAGATCAGCAACACTAGGAGTCCTTCATTTTGCAGAGAAGACAACAGAGGGAAACAATAAAACCAAAACTGCCATAACTTCTGCAAATGAGCTCCGAATTGAGCAAACTCAAGCTTGTTGAATACAAGACAATGAGTAGCATCAAAACAGAGACAGGGAAGGTAACTTAACAAACAAAGGAGTGAAACCTCCAACAGAGAAGAACCGGCATACCCTCCAACATCGAAAACATCATAGAAGAAGCATGTGAACTCCGTTTTTGATGAACTCGAGCTTGTCATAAAAATGACCATAAGCTCCAAATCTCGCAAGGAGAAGAACCAAACAAGAACCAATAAAGAAGATGCAAGGATGCAATGGTTTGAGCTCCCTACGAACGATACGATCAAGCAACTCATCGAGAGCCCCCCTTGATAGTACGGCAATCGATCCTATAACCCGGTCTCCCACAACTACCATGAGACCGGTAAAATGGAAAACCTATCAAGGGCAAACCTTTGCCTTGCACATGGTCCACTTGAGCTAGGTGATGACGATCTTGACTCCCTCAAGTTGGACCACCTTTCTTGATTGCGTTGGCTCGATGAAGACTAGTTGATTGCTCCCCCATACTTCACTATGGGTGAGCCACTCTTCCGCTCATCTTCACAAGTCCATTGTCACCACAATGGACGGCAAGCTTCAAGCACTTGATCTATTTGTGATGCATCACTTGAACACGCACACCGCAACCTCACCCCACAAAGAACTCTCACGAAGACCATGGGTTAGCACACAAAGCGTAATGGACAATGCTTACCATATTGTCACCACAATGGACGGCAAGCTTAAAGCACTTGATCTCTTCGTGATGCATCACTTGAACGTGCACACCGCAACCTCACCCCACAAAGAACTCTCACGAAGACCATGGGTTAGCACACAAAGCGTAATGGACAATGCTTACCATACCATGGGATCACTTGATCCCTCGGTACATCTTGTGCGCTTTATGTGTTGAATCTTTCCAACTCTCTTAATTTGGATGATGTCTTGAAGGTAGACATGAACGATCACACAATCTTCTTCTTCAAGACATGCTTGCAATAAGCTCAACACTCACATGACCGATCTTTGGATAATTCCTTAATAGCACCATGGTCATCACAAACTCTCCTTGAAACCAACAAATGGACTCCAAGAAAAGCCAATGGACAAACCCTTCAAATATAACTCAAGGCAACCATTAGTCCATAGAGATTGTCATCAATTGCCAAAATCAAACATGGGGGCACTGTATGTTCTTTCAACTGTAATACTTATGCTATCTTGAGAGAAGCCTCTAGTGAAACCTATGGCCCCCGGGTCTATCTCTTATCATATTTGCTTCCAATCTACTTTTATTTGCATCTTTACTTTTTGCATCTATATTATAAAATACCAAAAATATATTTATCTTATCATACTATCTCTATTAGATCTCACTTTCGCAAGTGGCCGTGAAGGGATTGACAACCCCTTTATTGCATTGGTTGCGAGTTTTTTGTTTGTTTGTGTAGGTGCGTGGGACTTTTGAGGAGCCTTCTACTGGATTGATACCTTGGTTCTTAAAAACTGAGGGAAATACTTACGCTACTATTGCTGCATCACCCTTTCCTCTTCAAGGAAAACCAACGCAAGCTCAAGACGTAGCATGTGGCGGCGAGTGTCGTCTCATGAGCGAGGAGGTCCTCCTCCTGGGAGTTCAGCTCGGCCTGGTGCTGGGATCGGGCGGCCTCGTCCCTGGTGGCCTCTTCCCTCGTCGCCTCCTGGGCCTTCTTGATGTCGGCCTGCTTCAAGAGGAGCTCCTGGTTGCGTTCGGCCAACTGGTCTTGGGCATCCCTCAGCTCCTCGGGGGCCTGGCGGAACCAGGCATATGCCTCGGTAACGCGCTCCTTGAGATACGCTTCTGCCTTGCCCGCCGCCGCCTCCCTGGACTTCGCCTTATCCAGACGGGCGCAGTGGAGCACTTGGAGTTTCCAGAAGCTGGCGCCCATGGCCCGAAGAAGCTGCTCCTCCTAGGTACCGCCGCCACCAGCGCTCGGTTCGTCGACAACCTCGAGCCCGGCGGCGGTGAGCACCTTGTCGTCGAACACCTCCCCCTCTGCCGACGCCCTGGTGCCTGCCGTCCTTGGAAGGTGGACGAACAGGTCGTCGCCCACCTTCAGGTACCTGCTCGAGCCAAAGGCAGCAGAGGAGGAGGGTTGATCGTCGACTACCTCCTCCTCGGCAGCGGCCTTGCCGGCCTCCCTGGTAGGCCCCTCGCCAGCCACCTCGGCGGTGCCCTTGCCGGCCTCCTCGGCGGCAGCCTCGCCGGTTCCTCGGGTAGGCCCCTTGGCAGCGTCCTCAGCAGCGGTCTCGGTGGCCTCCCCGGCGGTGACCTTGTCAGCCTCGTGATACGTCTCCAACGTATCTATAATTTTTTATTGTTACATGCTATTATATTACCCCTTTTGGATGTTTATGGGCTTTATTTTACGCATTTATATCATTTTTGGGACTAACCTACTAACCGGAGGCCCAACCCATATTGTTGTTTTTTGCCTATTTCAGTATTTCGAAGAAAAGGAATGCCAAACGGAGTCCAAACGGAATGAAACCTTCGGGAGCGTGATTTTTGGAACGAACATGATCCAGAGGACTTGGAGTGCAAGTCAAGAAGCAGCCGAGGCTCCCACGAGATACGAGGGCACCCCCCCCCACCACCTATAGGGCGCGCCCCCTGTCTCGTGGGCCCCTCGGGCGTCCACCGACGTACTTCTTCCTCCTATATAAGCCTATGCACCCCGAAAACATCCAGGGAGCCAACGAAACACAATTTCCACCGCCGTAACCTTCTGTATCCGCGAGATCTCATCTTGGAGCCTTCGCTGGCACTCTGTCGGAGGGGGAATCGACCATGGAGGGCTTCTACATCAACATCCTTGCCCCTCCGATGAGTTGTGAGTAGTTTACCACAGACCTACGGGTCCATAGTTATTAGCTATATGGCTTCTTCTCTCTTTTTGGATCTCAATACAATATCCTCCCCCTCTCTTGTGGAGATCTATTCGATGTAAACTCTTTTTGCGGTGTGTTTGTCGAGATCCGATGAATTGTGGGTTTATGATCAAGTTTATCTATGAATAATATTTGAACCTTCTCTGAATTCTTTTATGTATGATAGAGTTATCTTTGCAAGTCTCTTCGAATTATCAGTTTGGTTTGGCCTACTAGATTAATCTTTCTTGCCATGGGAGAAGTGCTTAGCTTTGGGTTCAATCTTGCGGTGTCCTTACCCAGTGACGGAAAGGGTTGCAAGGCACATATTGTATTGTTGCCATCGAGGATAACAAGATGGGGTTTATATCATATTGCTTGAGTTTATCCCTCTACATCATGTCATCTTGCTTAATGTGTTACTCTGTTCTTATGAACTTAATACTCTATATGCAGGCAGGAGTCGGTCGATGTGTGGAGTAATAGTAGTAGATGCAGGCAGGAGTCGGTCTACTTGTTACGGACGTGATATCTATATACATGATCATGCCTAGATAATCTCATAATTATTAGATTTTCTATCAATTGCTCGACAGTAATTTGTTCACCCACCGTAATACTTATGCTATCTTGAGAGAAGTCACTAGTGAAACCTATGGCCCCCGGGTCTATCTCTTATCATATTTGCTTCCAATCTACTTTTATTTGCATCTTTACTTTTTGCATTTATATTATAAAATACCAAAAATATATTTATCTTATCTTACTATGTTTATTAGATCTCACTTTCGCAAGTGGCCGTGAAGGGATTGACAACCCCTTTATTGCATTGGTTGCGAGTTCTTTGTTTGTTTGTGTAGGTGCGTGGGACTTTTGATGAGCCTCCTACTGGATTGATACCTTGGTTCTCAAAAACTGAGGGAAATACTTATGCTACTATTGCTGCATCACCCTCTCCTCTTCGAGGAAAACCAACGCAAGCTCAAGACGTAGCACCTCGGCCTCGGCATCCTTGGCAACCTCCGTGATGATGGTGTCGATGTCCTCCTGGTCCATAGAGGGGGGATCTGGATACCAAGAAGGGAAAGTGAGGCGAGGCCAAGATCAAGGTTCAAAAAAAAGAAAGAAGGAAAAGCAGGAACAGAAAGCAGGTGACTTACCCGTGCCAGGATGACAAGAAGCGGCCCCTCCCCGCCAACATCTATTGCCGGGACGAAGCCACCAGTGCCCAAGTCTACCTCCTCCTCCTCCGTGCACATGGGCTCGGTGCCCTTGCCGGGGACGCCCCTCGGGGCGGTGTGGTCGATGGGGGCTGCATGTTGGGGGTGGCCCTCGGTGCCTCCTCCTGTTGTCGTCCTCCTCCTGCAGCCACGACAAGGTCAGTGCCAAAAGATCATACCCTGGTGCATGTTGATGAAGAGTAAGTGGTGGATGCACACTAGGGGCTGAGCCGGGGGCTGTTGTCCGGGCTGATCTCCACCACCGGCATGTGCGAAGCGCCCGCCGGGGGCTGGTCACCCGCCGACGACCTGGCCCTCTTCGCCATCCTCTGGGCCAGCGTCTGGCTGTCCCTGCAAAGACAAAAACAAGTCACGAAAAGCAATGCGGCCTGGAAGAACATAGGTGACGAAGGGCGGACACTTACTCGTCCTCCGCCTCCTCTTCCGCTGCCCTCCTTTTCCTCCTTGGGCTGAGGGACCCAAGGTCGAAGGCGACCTCCGAGTCGACATCTGTGGGAGGAGGGGAAGGGGATGGAGTCCGGCGACGCTTGGACGAAGAAGAGGCGGTCGCTTTCTTCTTCGCCATTGTGGTCTTTGTCGTCTTCTTCGCTGCCGTGACCCTTGTTTGGCGCACGGACTCCCCCTAGGCCCCTTGCCGCGGTTCGGTCCTCCTGGGCCGGACCGGCTCACCAGAGCTGGCCCGCCGTAGGACGCGTCCTCTTCCCGTGGTCGGAGGGATGTCGGCCTCGTCCTCCTCCTCGGTCAACCCCTCGACCACCTCCTCAACAAGGGGCCCCCGGTGTTGGCACCGCTGGCCTCCCCGGCAGCCCCCGCCCACTGAGCAAGCTCCCTCTCCTCCGCGGTCGCTCCGTCCTCATCCCCCATGCCGCCAGTTCTGCCGGCCTCCATGGCGAGTTGCGCCTCCGCCGCCCTGGCGGCGATGTAGTCGATCTCCGCCTGGGTGGTGTCCTCGACGAGTAGCGGCTCATCATGGTCATAGCCCTCCAACAAATTGTCAAAGAACTCCTGCACCTCGCGTGTCGGGGGCTCGACCCAGGACGGGTCGAGGCCGTGCGTGTTGAAGACTGGCATCATCTCGAGAATGGCGGCCTGACACGTGTTGTTACTCAGCAGGATCACCCCTGACGGCAACCCAAACAGGGGCCCCTTGATGACCTTGCCGGCCTTCACAACCCTGCCGGTCCGCTCCACCCTACCATTGATGAACACATCAAGCTGGAAGAGCCTTTGGCAGAAATGGGTGTGTCCCAGCACCGTGAAATTGTGCTTCAGGCCGGGGCGGAGCCTCATGATGTCGGCCGCGTTCCTGAAGTCCCAGGTCGGCCTCCCTTTGTTGTGCAGCGGAGCGATTCGGTGATGGATGAAGTCCTCCCCAATCATCTCCAGGGTGAGCCCGGCCATGGAGAGGCGATGGATCCTGGTGGTGGCAATCAAAAGCTTTGCGTCATCGGTGTCAAGGTCGCTCCAGTCCTCGCCGTGAATCGGCAGGCTCTAACGAACCCGACAGAACTCCGGCGGGTTCTTCTCCTCGATCCAGCACCATCGGCCCCGCCACTCCTCCCACCTCTCTTGGGGGCACCCTCCGAATACATGCCTTTCCCTTGGACCCTCGGGATCTAGGAGATGCTTCTGGAAAGGGCACCCCCTGGCTGGAGGCGAGGGTAGAAGTAGTGGCGGAAGAGCGCTGTGTTGGGAAGCACCCCGGCGAAGCCTTCACAAAGGTGGGCGAAGAGCGCCATGCACGCCATGACGTTCGGCATAAGATCCAAAAGGCGGAAGCCGAAGGTGCGCATGACGTTGTTGAAGAAATCAGAGAAAGGGGGGCAGAGCCCATCGGAGAAGAAATCGACGAAGAAGGGGTACCGATTTGGGCCGGCGATGATGAAGTCGGCGAGGATGACGCGCGTGGTAGGGTGCCCCGTCGTCTCCATCGCCCACAGAGGCCTGAAGAAGTCCTTGAGGTGGAATACGTCGACCGACGATGGGGAGAAGTAGGCGAACTGCGCCCGCCGCACCGCCGCCTCATTCTCCGGCGCCTTCCTCTCCACGGCATCCTTGGCCGCCCCTTGCCCTTGCTAGTCTTGGGCGCCATGGCGGCTGGGCGAAGGCAGAGGATCGAAAGCAATGCGGGCACATCCGTGACGAATAGAAGCGAGAGCTCGAGGAGGAAGATGGGGACAGCGGTGCCGGGATTAGAGAAAGCATAGAGGGTAAATGAGCAGCGCGCGTGCGGGTATTCCTTTTTATGGGGAAGGCATGGGCCGCCTCTTTACCATTTACTACGACATGACGCCTGCGTGTAGCAGGCGCCCCACGCATGCCCCCCACGTCATGCCCGACCCTCCATGTCGCGCATTCAACGCAGGTTGTGGGGAAGCGCGGCGGGCGGAGAATTTACCGCGGTAAAAATCGGCCCCGCCTGCCCGCGCACCGTTCTGGGCCTAGCCCAACAACGCATCGCGCTTATGTGTGGCCCAGGCCCGGGGGCTCCTGTCGGTGTACATAAGTAGGGGCTCTACTTTATACCCCTTTACCAGTGCACGGGCAGTCAGAGCCGCTCCTGCGGACCACACTTAGCAGGGCAGAGGAGGGAGGCCGAAACCACAAGACAATCAAGCAACGCCAAGGCGGAGACGCAAAGAAGCAGAGAGGGCAAGGTGGACTCCCCCGGCAAGACCCTTGCCAGGGCGGCCTCCGCAGCCCTGGCAAGAGCCTTGCCGGGGCAACTTGCCCAACACCAGCGGAACACGCCACCCTTGAGCCCGAGGTTTCCAACATCATCAACCACATTGGAACCAAGGCTCGGGAGGCACCTCCATGGTGGCATGCAGATCTTTGTGAAGTCATTAACACACAAGATTAGATAAGGACCAGAAGACGGCGATCCTCCACACGATCCCTACCGAGGAAACCCACGAGGCCTCCGGCAAGATCCTTGCCGGGGACGACCGCAGTGCCGTGGCAAGACCCTTGCCGGGGCCCACGGCAAGACCCTTGCCGAGGACATCAGTGGGGCCGCGGCCAGGCCCGCGCCCGCCAAGGCTCCTCCGCTGTTCCCATGCAGCTGCCAGCCCAGCCAGCCAGGCGAGCACCGACGTGGCGATGTACGACCCCGAGACCAGCTCAGCAAGCACATGCATGGTGGCATGCAGATCTTCGTGAAGACCCTGCCACCGCACCAGCTCAACAGCTTGCTAGCCTACATGGCACTACCCGCCTCGCTGGCCTAGACGCCTGTCGAAGCAAGGCGAGGCGGCAACAAAGCAAGGGGACACCTCAGGGGCGCATTAATGCGCCTTGTCCCATAATGACATGCGATAAGCATAGCTACTGTACCCTTTCCACCTCCTGTGTGCCACTGTGGCACCTCCTTCAACTATAAAAGGAGGCCTGAGGCGTACTGGAGAGGGATTCACACCAAAGCAGGATTAGGGTATTACGCAATCCCCGCGGCCCGAACCTGGGTAAACGTCCTTTGTGATGTCTCTTAGACCCGCTCTTCTCACAACCCCGTGTCCGGCGACCGTAGTAGGGATTCCATTGATCCCATAGGTGTTGTTCCCACCGACAGAGTACCTGACCAAAGCATTAACACTTAGTGAATACATGAACTCCTCAAACTACGGTCATCACCGAGAGTGGTCCCGATTATTGTCACTTCGGGGTTGTCGGATCATAACACATAATAGGTGACTATAGACTTGCAAGATAGGATCAAGAACTCACATATATTCATGAAAACATAATAGGTTCAGATCTGAAATCATGGCACTCGGGCCCCAGTGACAAGCATTAAGCATAGCAAAGTCATAGCAACATCAATCTCAGAACATAATGGATACTAGGGATCAAACCTAACAAAACTAACTCAATTACATGGTAAATATCATCCAACCCATCACTGTCCAGCTAGCCTACGATGGAATTAATCACGCACGACGGTGAGCATCATGAAATTGGTGATGGAGGATGGTTGATGATGACGACAGCGACAAAGTTCCCCTCTCCGGAACCCCGAACGGACTCCAGATCAGCCCTCCCGAGACAGTTTAGGGCTTGGCGGCGGCTCTGTATCATAAAACGCGATGAATCCTTCTCTCTTATTTTTTTCTCCCCGGACGTGAATATATGGAGTAGGAGTTGAGGTTGGTGGAGCTCCAGGGGGCCCACGAGGCAGTGGGCGCGCCCTAGGGGGCGCCCCCCACCCTCGTGGATAGGGTGTGGGCCCCCTGGTCTTGATTCTTTCGCCAGTATTTTTTATTAATTCCAAAAAGTTGCTCCGTGGATTTTCAGGTCATTCCGAGAACTTTTATTTCTGCACAAAAATAACACCATGGCAATTCTGCTGAAAACAGCGTCAGTCCGGGTTAGTTCCATTCAAATCATGCAAGTTAGAGTCCAAAACAAGGGCAAAAGTGTTTGGAAAAGTAGATACGACGGAGACGTATCAACTCCCCCAAGCTTAAACCTTTGCTTGTCCTCAAGCAATTCAGTTGACAAACTGAAAGTGATAAAGAAAAACTTTTACAAACTCTATTTGCTCTTGTTGTTGCAAATATGTAAAGCCAGCATTCAAGTTTTCAGCAAAGCTTATGAACTGACCATATTCACAATAACACTTAGGTCTCATGTTTACTCATATCAATAGCATAATCAACTAGCGAGCAATAATAATAAATCTCGGATGACAACACTTTCTCAAAACAATCATAATATGATATAACAAGAGGGTATCTCGCTAGCCCTTTATGAGACCGCAAAACATAAATGCAGAGCACCTCTGAAGATCAAGGACTGACTAAACATTGTAATTCATGGTAAAAGAGATCCAGTCATAGTCATACTCAATATAAATTAATAGTAATGCATGCAAATGATAGCAGTGCTCTCCAGCGGGTGCTTTTTAATAAGAGGATAATGGCTCAACATAAAAGTAAATAGATAGGCCCTTTGCAGAGGGAAGCACGGATTTGTAGAGGTGCCAAAGCTCAATTTTGAAATAGAGATAAATAATATTTTGAGCGGTATACTTCCATTGTCAACATAACAACCGAGAGATCTCGATATCTTCCATGCTACACACATTATAGACAGTTCCCAAACAGAATGGGAAAGTTTATACTCCCCCACCACCAACAAGCATCAATCCATGGATTGTCCGAAACAACGGGTGCCTCCAACTAACAACAATCCTGGGGGAGTTTTGTTTGTAATTATTTTGATTTGAGCATGGGACTGGGCATCCCGGTGACCAACCATTTTCTCATGAGTGAGGAGCGGAGTCCACTCCTCTTGAGAATAACCAGCCTAGCATGGAAGATACAGACAACACTAGTTGATACATGAGTTTTTCGAGCATACAAAACAGAATTTCATTTGAAGGTTTGGAGTTTGGCACATACAAATTTACTTGGAACGGCAGGTAGATACCGCATATAGGAAGGTATGGTGGACTCATATGGAATAACTTTGGGGTTTATGGATTTTGGATGCACAAGCAGTATTCCCGCTTAGTACAAATGAAGGCTAGAAAGAGATTGGGAAGCAACCAACTAGAGAGAGACAACAGTCATGAACATGCATTAAAATTAATCAACACTGAGTGCAAGCATGAGTAGGATATAATCCACCATGAACATAAATATCATGGAGGCTATGTTGATTTTGTTTCAACTACATGTGTGAACATGTGCCAAGTCAAGTCACTCGAGTCATTCAAAGGAGGATACCACCCTATCATACCACATCACAACCATTTTAATAGCATGTTGGCACGCAAGGTAAACCGTTATAAACTCCTAGCTAATTAAGCATGGCATAAGCAACTATAATCTCTAATTGTCATTGCAAACATGTTTATGCATAATAGGCTGAATTAGGAACGATGAACTAATCATATTTACAAAAACAAAATAGGTCGAGTCATACCAGCTTCTCTCATCTCAATCAGTCCATCTTATATCGTCATTATTGCCTTTCACTTGCACTACCGAACGGTGTGGATAATAATAATAGTGCACGTGCATTGAACTAAGCTGGAATCTACAAGCATTCAATCAAGGGAGAAGGCAAGGTAATATGGGATCTTGGTTAAATCAACAATAATGCATATGAGAGCCACTCAACATTTTCATCATGGTCTTCTCCTCTCGACCCCCAAAGAAAAGAAAAGAAATAAAACTATTTACACGAGAAAGCTCCCAACAAGCAAAAGAAGAACGAGAAATCTTTTTGGATTTTCTTTTAATTACTACTACTACAGGCATGGAAAGTAAACTAGCTAAAAGCTATAACTAATTTTTTTTTGTTTTTTCTTAAGGTTATTCAAACACACAAGAAGAAAGCTAGAAAAAGAAAATAAACTAGCATGGATAGTACAATGAAAAAGTATGAGCACCGACAACTAGAATGAGTGTGTGAACATGAATGTAATGTCGGTGAGAAATACGTACTCCCCCAAGCTTAGGCTTTTGGCCTAAGTTGGTCTATGCCCATGGATTAGAGCTACTCTCTCCGGTGTATTGAGGAGTGTCATCCGAGTGCCACTGGCTAGCGATCTCCTCCGGATCCCACAGATAAAAGGATTGTCGATAAGTGTCAAGTGGTGGTTCCAGCTCAGGCTCTGGAGCTGGTGTCTGGCTCCGGTATGCGTGAACGCCCTCTGACAAGATGAGGTACGTGCCTGAAGATAAGTCAAACAAAGAGGGTGCAGGCAAGATAATAGTCTCACTGTGAGTTTTATTAAATCTCAAATTATACTTAAGCATCATCTCATCATTTTTAACAATAAATTTATGTGCTACCATACTCTTATAATCTAGAAAAATAGAGGGCGGCAACTTTCCACTTTCTCATAATGCCTAATAGGTATCCTAAAGTGTTTAGCAAGGCGTGAAGCAAAGATGCCTCCAAAGATGCGGCCCTTTGTACGATTCAGACTTAATCGTTTAGCAATAATAGCGCCTAAACTAACAGTGTTATCGCGAAACAAAGCATGGCACAAAATAACAATATCAAGGGCACTAAGGTTTCCACAGTTCCCGCGACCAATTAAGCATCTACTAGGAAATGTTGCAAAGTAACGTAGAACAGGAAAGTGTATGCTAGTAATTCTTGCATCGGAAACCTTCCTCGTTTCCCCTACAGTAATCATATCAATGAATCCATCCACATCACTACGATGTGGTTCCTCTATGTTGCCCTTGAAGGGTACCTTGCAAACCCCACATAAATCATATAGTGACATCTCCCTAACCTCATCATATAAATGAAACTCCACTGAAGGTGGTGATTTCTTATCATGAAAGTAAATTTTTTGCATGAAAGTATTAGTGAGTAGGAGATACTGATCGAGCTGGTCGTGGAGGAAGTCGGTGAGGCCTGCATTATCAGCCAAAGAATAAAAATCATCATGAATCTCGGCTGCTCTCAAGAACTCATCACAAGGCCATTCACACAGCCGAACCTACGGGACGCGAGGGAGATTATATTTGGGCTTTTTATTCTCCTTATTTTGTTTATCCTTCGAGCTTTGGCTCGAAGAGCCCCTCAAAAATCTCTTCATCATTTTCTGAAAATTTCTGAAAATTTTAGTAACTCAAAATAAAAGTGAACCAAACTCAACAGAATTGATAGGAGCTACTCCCACAAGTGCCTAGAGACTATATCATGCATTAAAACTACTTGGGACCAAATAAATTTGATATGCAAGCTCAAGAACGGGGTCACCTAGGCAGTAAAAATTTTCAATGAATAAAGCACTAGAACAAAAACTAATTGTACCATTGGAGGAGTCACATACCAAAGAACAATCCCCCAAAGCAGTTTTGTGAGTGGAGCTTTGAGCAAGGAGATCAAAAATGGCAGCAAAATCAGCTAGAACTCATGCTTGAGCTGGATGGTGATTTTTGGGAGGAAGAAGAAGTGTGTGGGTGAAGGAATAAGTGGAGGGGGCCACCATGGGCCCACGAGGCAGGGGGCGTGCCCCGGGGGCTGGGCGCGCCCTGGACCCTCGTGGCCAGGTGCTTGCCCCCTCTGGTGTGTTCTCAGTTCCAAATATTCTCAAATATTGTAGAAAAAAATCATATTTCATTTTCAGGGCATTTGGAGAACTTTTATTTTCGGGGTATTTTTATTGCATGGATAAATCAAAAAACAGACAGAAAAATACTATTTTGCTTTATTTAATCTAAATAACACAAAGTAATAGGAGGGTACAAAGAGTTGTGCTTTCTAACTTCATCCATCTCATGCTCGTCAAAAGGAATCCACTAACAAGGTTGATCAAGTCTTGTTAACAAACTCATTCCGAATTGCATGAAACCGGAGAATTTTCGAATAGCACTAGGTTACCTCAACGGCGGTATGTACATCCCCAATAATAAGAATATCATATTACTTCTTGACAGTAGGAAGAGAAAATTCAAAACCTCCAATAATAATAGTTGGGATTTTTCCAATAGAATTGATACTATGAACTTGAGGTTGTTTCCTCGGAAAGTGTACCATATGCTCATTACCGTTACATGAAAAGTGACATTGCCTTTGTTGCAATGAATAACAGCCCCTGCAGTATTCAAAAAAGGTCTACCAAGGATAATCGACATACTATCATCCTCGGGAATATCAAGAATAACAAAGTCTATTAAGATAGTAATGTTTGCAACCACAACATGCACATCCTCACAAATACCGACAGGTATAGCGGTTGATTTATCGGCCATTTGCAAAGATATTTCAGTAGGTGTCAACTTATTCAATTCAAGTCTATGATATAAAGAGAGAGGCATAACACTAACACCGGCTCCAAGATCACATAAAGCAGTTTTAACATAGTTTCTTTTAATGGAACATGGTATAGTTGGTACTCCTGGACCTCCTAGTTCCTTTGGTATTCCACCCTTAAAAGTATAATTATCAAGCATGGTGGAAATTTCAGCTTCCGGTATCTTTCTTTTATTTTTAACAATATATTTCATGTACTTAGCATAAGGATTCATTTTAAGCATATCAGTCAAACGCATACGCAAAAAGATAGATCTAATCATTTCAGCAAAGCGCTCAAAATCATCATCATCCTTTTTCTTGGATGGTTTAGGAGGAAAAGGCAGGGGTTTCCAAACCCATGGTTCTCTTTCTTTACCGTGCTTCCTAGCAATAAAGTCTCTCTTATCATAATGTTGATTCTTTGATTGTGGGTTATCAAGATGAACAACAGGTTCAACCTCTACATCATTGTTATTGCTAGGTTGAGCACTAACATGAACATCATCATTGACATTATCACTAGGTTCATGTTCATCACCAGATTGTGTTTCAGCATCAGAAATAGAATTATCATTGGGATTATCAGGTGTGTCTACAACAGGTTCACTAGAAGCATGCAAAGTCCTATCATTTTTCTTCTTCTTCTTTTTAGAAGTACTAGGTGCATCAACATTATTTCTCTGAGAATCTTGCTCAATTATCTTAGGGTGGCCCTCAGGATACAATGTTCCTGAGTCATTTTACCCCCTCTGGTCATAACTCTAACAACATTATCATTTTTCTTATCATTTAAATCATTGAGCAAATCATTTTGAGCTTTAAGCACTTGTTCTACTTGAGTGGTAACCATAGAAGCATGTTTACTAATGAGTTTAAGTTCACTCTTAACTCTAGACATATAACCACTCAAGTGTCCAATCATATAAACATTACTTTTCAATTGTCTACCAACATAAGCATTGAAATTTTCTTGTTTAGCCAAAAAGTCATCAAACTCATCCAAGCATTGGCTAGCAAACTTAGTAGACGGGATTTCAACTTTATCATATCTATAGAGAGAATTTACCTTTACTACCTGTGTCGGGTTATCAAGTCCATGTATTTCTTCAATAGGTGGTATATTAAGGCCATGTATTTCTTCAATAAGAGGTAAATTCTTAACATCTTCAGCTTTAGTACCTTTTTCTTTCATAGGTTTCTTTGCCTCTTGCATATATTCTGGACTGAGAAATAGAACACCTCTTTTCTTCAAAGCTGGCTTAGGAGTTGGTTCAGGAAGTGTCCAATTGTTTTCATTAGTCAACATATTATTCAATAGCAATTCAGCTTGATCAAATGTTCATTCCCTGAAAACACAACCAGCATAACTATCCAAGTGGTCTCTGGAAGCATCGGTTAGTCCACTATAAAAGATATCAATTATTTTATTTTTCTTAAGAGGATGATCAGGCAAAGCATTAAGTAATTGGAGAAGCCTCCCCCAAGCTTGTGTGAGACTCTCTTCTTCAATTTGCACAAAATTATATATTCCCCTTAAAGCAGCTTGTTTCTTATGAGCAGGGAAATATTTAGCAGAAAAGTAATAAATCATATCCTGGGGACAACGCACACAACCAGGATCAAGAGAGTTAAACCATGTTTTAGCATCACCCTTTAATGAGAATGGAAATGTCTTAAGGATATAATAGTAGCGAGTTTTCTCATCATTAGTGAATAGGGTGGCTATATCATTTAATTTAGTAAGATGTTCCACAACAGCTTCAGATTAATAGCCATAAAAGGATCAGATTCAACCAAAGTAATTATCTCAGGATCGACAATGAAATCATAATCCTTATCAGTAACACAGATAGGTGAAGTAGCAAAAGTAGGGTCATATTTCATTCTAGCATTCAGAGACTTTTCTTTAAGCTTAGCTAATAATTTCTTAAGATCAGATCTATCATTGCAAGCAAGAAAATCTCTAGCAGTTTCTTCATCCATAACATAACCCTCAGGCACAACTGGCAATTCATATTTAGGGGGAGAATCTTCATCATCACTTTCATCAATATTATCAGTTTCAATAACTTCATTCTCTCTAGCCCTAGCAAGTTGTTCATCAAGAAATTCACCTAATGGCAAAGTAGTATCAAGCATAGAAGTAGTTTCATCATAAGTATCATGCATAGCAGAAGTGGCATCATCAATAACATGCGACATATGAGAATTAATAGCAGAAGCGGGTTTAGGTGTCGCAAGTTTACTCAAAACAGAAGGAGAATCAAGTGTAGAGCTAGATGGCAGTTCCTTACCTCCCCTCGTAGTTGAGGGAAAAATCTTAGTTCTTTCCTCTTTCAAGTACCTCTTAGTGACCAGCAGATATAAATCCCAAGTGACTCAAAGAATAGAGCTATGCTCCCCGGCAACGGCGTCAGAAAATAGTCTTGATAACCCACAAGTATAGGGGATCTCAACAGTTTTTGAGGGTAGAGTATTCAACCCAAATTTATTGATTCGACACAAGGGGAGCCAAAGAATATTCTCAAGTATTAGCAGTTGAGTTGTCAATTCAACCACACCTGGATAACTTAATATCTGCAACAAAGTATTTAGTAGAAAAGTAGTATTGAACTAACGGTAGCAAAAGTAACAGTAGCAGTTTTGTAGTAATTGTAACAACATCAACGGTAAAGTAACTAAGCAAAGAGCAATATGTGAAAAGCTCGTAGGCATTGGATCAGTGATGGATAATTATGTTGGATGCGATTCCTCATGCAACAGTTATAACATAGGGTGACACTGAACTAGCTCCAGTTCATCAATGTAATGTAGGCATGTATTCTGAATATAGTCATACGTGCTTATGGAAAAGAACTTGCATGACATCTTTTGTCCTACCCTCCCGTGGCAGCGGGGTCCTATTGGAAACTAAGGGATATTAAGGCCTCCTTTTAATAGAGTACCGGACCAAAGTATTAACACTTAGTGAATACATGAACTCCTCGAACTACAGTCATCACCGAGAGTGGTCCCGATTATTGTCACTTCGGGGTTGTCGGATCATAACACATAATAGGTGACTATAGACTTGCAAGATAGGATCAAGAACTCACATATATTCATGAAAACATAATAGGTTCAGATCTGAAATCATGGCACTCGGGCCCTAGTGACAAGCATTAAGCATAGCAACATCAGTCTCAGAACATAATGGATACTAGGGATCAAACCCTAACAAAACTAACTCAATTACATGGTAAATCTCATCCAACCCATCACCGTCCAGCAAGCCTACGATGGAATTACTCACGCACGGCGGTGAGCATCATGAAATTGGTGATGGAGGATGGTTGATGATGACGACGGCGACGGATTCCCCTCTCCGGAGCCCCGAACGGACTCCAGATCAGCCCTCCCGAGAGAGTTTAGGGCTTGGATGCGGCTCCATATCGTAAAACGCGATGAATCCTTCTCTCTTATTTTTTTTTCTCCCTGAACGTGAATATATGGAGCTGGAGTTGAGGTCAATGGAGCTCCAGGGGGCCCACGAAGCAGGGGGGCGCGCCCTCACCCTCGTGGATAGGGTGTGGGCTCACTGGTCTTGATTCTTTGGCCAGTATTTTTTATTAATTCCAAAAAGGTGCTTCATGGATTTTCAGGTCATTCCGATAACTTTTATTTCTGCACAAAAATAACACCATGACAATTCTGCTAAAAACAGCGTCAGTCCGGGTTAGTTCCATTCAAATCATGCAAGTTAGAGTCCAAAACAAGGGCAAAAGTGTTTGGAAAAGTAGATATGACGGAGACGTATCAGTGTACAAATAAAAAAAAGATCAATCAGGTCCCTAAGCATGCTTTCATTTCCTGGCCACGATGGACATGTTGGTAGCCATTTTCACACGGCTCGTTGATGCCCGCCATGACATGCAGCAGTTGGATGCATGCACCATCACATCATTTTGTGCAGTTGCACTGAAATGGAGCTAAGCATCCCTGTTGACAAGGATATTGAACAAGTGTGATTGCAGTAATAGTGGCACTATTGATGAAACATGGAAAGTACGCCGGCTGAGCTACAATACGTCTTGGGCAAATAACAGAGAAGATCCACATGCAGCGACGTGGGAAGATGGACGGTGGAGCAAGGCCGATTCTAGAGGAAGCTTTACCTGAGGGTTGTCGGGATGTAACCAGGAGGGCGGCGGCGGGCAGAATCTGCCCATACCGCGGCAACGAGCAAGGGGCAAAGGCAGTACCGTGCCAGAGCTTGCTTAGAAAGAACAGCGGGTACCGCAGATCGGGACATGATGGCAGTGGGTTTCCTGTGTCGACGCTGGCAACCGGAGCAACGTTGCACATCGTCCCTTTCCGCCAGCGGACTGGATCCGGCTGGATCAGAGACCAGTGGTGAGAGAGAGAGAGAGTGGCCACTGCCATCTTGTGTGAGAGAGTAGAAGAGACCGACCCCAGAAAGCAAGCATTGACGATCCTGCCTATATTATATAGTATAGTGGAGCGATTTTCTTTTTTCTCTCCATAACAATTGGTTTATATTCTGTACATGCGCCATCGAGGAATAAAATCTTTTTTAAACAATGCGTCAAGTCACAATTTGTTCGTTAACCCGTGGTACACGATCCTTCATCGAGTGGACAACCACTTGATTAAATTTTCGTTAAGGAAAACTGTTTTGACGGTCATTGATACGTCTCCAACGTATCTATAATTTTTTATTGTTCCATGCTATTATATTACCGCTTTTGGATGTTTATGGGCTTTATTTTACACATTTATATCATTTTTGGGACTAACCTACTAACCGGAGGCCCAACCCATATTGTTGTTTTATTGCATGTTTCAGTATTTCGAAGAAAAGGAATATCAAACGGAGTCCAAACGGAATGAAACCTTCGGCAAAGTTATTTTTGGAACAGAACCAATCCCAGGAACTTGGAGTGCAAGCCAGGGGATCATCAAGGAGGCCACGAGATAGGGGGTGCGCCCACCCCCCCTAGGCGCGCCCTACCCTCTCGTGGGCCCCTCGAGGCTCCCCCAACCGACTTCTTTCGCCTATATAAGCCTACGTGCCCTAAAAACATCGATAACGAAGATAGAACGGGAGTTCCGCCGCTGCAAGCCTCTGTAGCCACCAAAAACCTCCCGGGAGCCCGTTCCGGCACCCTCACGAAGGGGGAACCCATCACCGGTGGCCATCTTCATCATCCCGGCGCTATCCATGACGAGGAGGGAGTAGTTCACCCTCGGGGCTGAGGGTATGTACCAGTAGCTATGTGTTTGATCTCTCTCTCTCTCTCTCTCGTGTTCTCTCTATGGCACGATCTTGATGTATCACGAGCTTTGCTATTATAGTTGGATCTTATGATGTTTCTCCCCCTCTACTCTCTTGTAATGGATTGAGTTTTCCCTTTGATGTTATCTTGTCGGATTGAGTCTTTAAGGATTTTAGAACACTTGATATATGTCTTGTCGTGCTTATCTATGGTGACAATGGGATTTCACGTGCCACTTGATGTATGTTTTGGTGATCAACTTGCGGGTTCCGCCCATGAACCTATGCATAGGGGTTGGCACACGTTTTCGTCTTGACTCTCCGGTAGAAACTTTGGGGCACTCTTTGAAGTACTTTGTGTTGGTTGGATGAATCTGAGATTGTGTGATGCATATCGTATAATCATGCCCACGGATACTTGAGGTGACAATGGAGTATCTAGGTGACATTAGGGTTTTGGTTGATTTGTGTCTTAAGGTGTTATTCTAGTACAAACTCTTGAATAGATTGATCTGAAAGAATAACTTTGAGGTGGTTTCATACCCTACCATGATCTCTTTGTTTGTTCTCCGCTATTAGTGGCTTTGGAGTGACTCTTTGTTGCATGTTGAGTGATTGTTATATGATATATCTATGTTATTATTGTTGAGAGAACTTGCACTAGTGAAAGTATGAACCCTAGGCCTTGTTTCCTATCATTTCCATACCGTTTATGCTCACTTTTATCATTAGTTACCTTGTTGTTTTTATATTTTCAGATTACAAAAACCTTTATCTACTATCCATATTGCACTTGTATCACCATCTCTTCGCCGAACTAGTGCACCTATACAATTTGCCATTGTATTGGGTGTGTTGGGGACACAAGAGAGTCTTTGTTATTTGGTTGCAGGGTTGTTTGAGAGAGACCATCTTCATCCTACGCCTCCCACGGATTGATAAACCTTAGGTCATCCACTTGAGGGATATTTGCTACTGTCCTACAAACCTGTGCACTTGCAGGCCCAACAACGTCTACAAGAAGAAGGTTGTGTAGTAGACTCAAGCTCTTTTCTAGCGTCGTTGCCGGGGAGGTG
This sequence comes from Triticum dicoccoides, assembly GCF_002162155.2. Classification (NCBI taxonomy): domain Eukaryota; kingdom Viridiplantae; phylum Streptophyta; class Magnoliopsida; order Poales; family Poaceae; genus Triticum; species Triticum dicoccoides. The sequence continues at coordinate 390,358,169 of NC_041387.1, read as the reverse complement.
AGTGCTTGAAGGTATATCTTTAGATCTTGCAATCGAATCTTTTTGTTTCTTGTTTTATCACTAGTTTAGTTTATAAAAGAAAACTACAAAAAAAATGGAGTTAAGTTTGTCTCATACGCTTCGTCTTTTTAATATCTTTCGTGAGTATGATGGAAAGGAAAATTGTGCTCAATTGCTAGAAGAAGAATGCATTAAAATGCTTGGTACTAAATCTTTGAATGATGAGCATGATTAAAATGTTGTTAGTATGAACTCTTTGAATATCCATAGTACTAATGATGATTGCACTAGTTATGATGAAAATGTCTCCTATTAGCATGTCAATTTTTGTGGAGAGCATTGGGTTTGCATAGATACACCAAATAGAGAAGATAGATATTGCAAGAGGCATAAGCATGTAGAAACTAAATTGTTGCAAGAAAGACTTGATGATTGTGCTGAAAGATTCAATATTTTCCGTGCCCCTTGTGAACTTTGCAATGAACGTGGTCATTTAAATCTCCAATGCAAATTGTTTCATGATCGAATCGTGTCCAAAATTTGTGATATCTTGATTACCCTTGGGCATCATAAAGAGCTTAGTATTCTTTTGGGGTATGAAGAAATGAAACGTATAACTGAGGGTATTCCAAAATTTAATCTTGATAGATTTCTTGATTTTGATCTAGAGAAGATTTATAGGTTTTGTGCGGTGGATTGCATTGAAAATCCTTATATTGCCAATTACCTAAAGAAAAGGAAGCAAATAGAAGATGAAGAGAATACTAATGAAAGGGAAGAGACTTCATAATCTCCTCCTATTATTTCTTATGATGAATCAGGTAACGAGGAGGATCTTTCTATTCAACCAATCTCGTCAATAAGGAGCTCAAAGAGGAAGGTTGAACCCACACATAATGTGAAAAAGAAAAGGAAAAGAAGGAGCAACAAAGATAGAAAGGTATCTATCCCAAATGATGTTGCTCCTACCACTTATTGTGATGATGATAATTGCTATACTATTGGTGCTATCCATACTATTAATGATGAGAGTGATTATGCTTATGATATGAAAAGGCCCAAGCTTGGGGAAGCTATGTTTGATGAGGATGAAATATTTGAGAACATATTTGCTAAAATTAATGTTTGTCCCAAGCTTGGGGATGCTATGTTTAATGAATATGCTATTTTTAGCATCCCAAATTTTGATATGCAAAGTTGTTATGATGATAGCATGCCTCTTACCTATGATGATTATATTGATGAAAGTGGGTTTGGAAGAGTGTCAACTTTAGGAAGTAGTGATCCCACTATTTTGGAGGATGTTGAATTTTATTGTGATGAATATGAAAGTGGATTTGGAAGAGTGTCAACTTTATTTAGTGATTCCACTATCTTGGGAGAGGTTTCAATCGATTAAGATGAGAACGAAGTTGCTACTTATGATGATTATTGTGATGAAACTTATGCTATAAAAAGTAGTGATGATTATATTTATAAGACTTGTCATGATTATGATTACCCTTTTTCTGAACATTACTCTTTTAATGTGGAAACAATTTTTAGTGTTCAAGTCTTTTATGATACTTCCACTATTCCGAATGAGAAGAATTTTGCTTATGTGAAGAATAGTAAAATTTCTATGCTTGTAGATCATGAAAAAAATGCTTTAGGTGCTGGTTATATTGTTGAATTCATTCATGATGCTACTGAACATTATTATGAGGGAGGAATATATGCTTGTAGGAATTGCAATAATATCAAGTTTCCTCTCTATGTGCTTAAAATCTTGAAGTTATGCTTGTGTTACCTTCCTATGCTAGTTGATTATTGTTCCCATAAGTTGTTTTCTCACAAAATCCCTATGCATAGGAAGTGGGTTAGACTTAAATGTGCTAGTCATATGCTTCATGATGCTCCCGTTATGTTTCAATTCTTATCTTTTATGTGAGCATCATTGTCATCATCATGCCTAGTGATAAGCACATTTCATACACATCTTTTGTCACTCAAATATGCGGTTTATTGATATATGACCATCATTTATTGCTGTAAATATTGAATATTTGCATGAAAAACATATAAAGAGTCATTTACTAGTCATTTGTTTCTTTTGCAGATAAGTGCGAGAAGGCACTATAAACTTCAAGATCCGGACTAAGTGGCTAAGAGAACGAAGAAGAGGAGGAAGAATGGACTTGTGCGAGAAGAAACGAAGTAGCCAGGCGGCCAACTATAGAAGAGAGGATATACTTGGGAAGAAAGAAGAAAGGAGGAGGACCAAAGTAAAAAAAAAGACAAATCAGATCATGGGGGCTCAAAATCCCTAGCACGCCTCCATTCCCCATCGGGCCTGGCATCTCATCTCCCTCTCCCCTTCTTCTCCACCACCGGCCGCCGCCATGGCCAGGCCGGTGTGGTGGTGAGCCATTCACCCAGCGCCACCATCTCCTTCTCCTCCCCGAAGCCATCCATCTCCACCGTCCGCGCCAAGCACCACCAGCACCACTCCATCTCCACACCGCCGCTAGCACACACCGCATATCCATCCAGCCGGCGTGCCTCTCCCTGCTGTTTCCCCAACTTCATCTTCCCTTTGCTGCTCCTCCACCTCTCCTTGTCCCCCAAACTACTTGCTGCTTCTCCTTCTATGAACCCTTGCTGCTGCTGCTCTTCTTCTTCCCTTACCCCTGCTACCGCTTCTTCTTGCGCCCTCTGCTAGCTACTGCTTTCTCCCTCTGCTAATCTTGATGCAGATTGTCTTCAACTCGCCTCCCTGCTGATCTTCTCCATCACCTGCACCATCTACAGCTACAAGCTTAAAGATTGACCGGGAATTAATCTCTGAAACTCTCTCTTCTCTTGCTATTGTACTCTGAATTTTTGTACTGTTCTACTAAGTTGTTTATTCAGTTTCAGATTTGTGCTTGTGTAGTGTTAAATCTGTCATATGTGAATTGTTCTGGAGCATGTGGCTCCCTGTTCTCGTATGTGTTAATTAGTTAAATTGGTCACCTGAGTACTGCACTTGTTGCATAGTCGTGTTGGTTTAATTTGTAGTTACTGTGTTGCTCAAGTACCTGTGATATATAAATATGTGTGAGTTCTTGATGTGAAAAATCTATCTTCTGTCATATAAACTTGTTACTTCCCTCTGTACATATTTTGTCATGCTGTTAGTTTCTGTTGTCTCTAGTAATTAGAAAACACCCAAAATATAGTGAAGATAATTCGAATCTCCCTTTTGCTTATTTTCATTTTCTTTGTCGTCAACTTTGGTTAGTTTAGGATTATATTTCCTTGTAATCATCACCCAAAATCGTGTTACCTAGCTTTAGCCGAGTATAGTTGCCGTCGCCTAGTCCCTGAGGAGAACACGACACTCGCAGTTTGGGTATAAAAACCCCACTGTACTTACTATCGATCATTTTGGCACCGTTGTCGGGGACTAGCGTCGAGCGATTGTGTTAGGCTATAGACTAGATTTACTTTATTTCCTTGTTCAATTCGTCGTGTATTTCATCTTCAGTGTTTTTCTTCTACTTTCCCCCATTGTTGCTTCGGCTTATTAGGATACTAACCTTCTGACTAGTGTTTACTGTTTATGAGTGTGTGTAGGGAATCATAAATCTTTGCTGGTTGTTCTCTAGTTACACTTGGTTAAGATATGGCATTGCTTCGTGATCTTTGGATGCCAAGTAGTCAATGTTATATCACAGGACCGGTTTGGCCAACTATTGAGGCGGAGAATTTTGAGATGAAGCCTGGTCTTATTGCTTTGGTTCAACAACAACAGTTTGGAGGACTGCCCACTGAGGATCCCTATGAGCACTTATACCGAGTCATGGAGTATTCAGGTACAGTCAAGTACCATGGAGTTCCTCAAGATGCTATCAAGTGCATGATGTTCTCATTCTCTCTCCGGGATGATGCTCGTGCTTGGTATCGATCCTTGCCATCAAGATCATTCAGTTGGAACGAGATATCACAAGCTTTCTTGGATAAATATTTCCCACTACACAAGCAGTCCGCAATTCGAGATGAGATCCTCAGCTTCATTCAGCGTGAAGGCGAGAGCTTGTATGATGCTTGGGAGAGATACAAGGCTTTATTCAGGAGATGTCCTAACCACGGGCTCGAGAGATGGTTAGAGCTGCAGATATTCTATAGAGGATTGACTTGGGACACTCGAGCTTACGTCGATATGGCAGCGGGCGGAGCTATTACAAACAAGACACTTGATGATGCTTTTCTGCTGATTGAGAGCATAGCTTTACACCAACTTCAGTGGTACAATGATAAGCCCACCTCTGATTCATTGGTTTGCTTGCAACAGATCACTACACCTCAGCCACCAATTCTTACACAAAATCCTGAACCTCTATCTCAGTGTGACAAGATTGAGCTTGCATGGATTATCTTTGACGATGATGACACCATTCTAGTTAACACATGCGCTACAGATCACATGGATACTAGTGTTGGAGATTCGGTTTTGCATTGTGATGATTCTTCCATGGATGAGCCGGAGCTGCAGTTAGTTGCTTTTGATATTGAGGAGTCACCTTTAGTTCATATTGAGCATGTGCTGGTAGAGCCAGATATGGAGAAGTTCTCCTTCGATGATGTCAGCTGCATTGATTCCTCAACACTTGAGCCTGAGATGGAGAGCTTCATGGTTGATTATGATGAGGTGGATTCAGATGTCAAGGAGCCAAGCTCTACTATTTCACTTGTTGACATGAGTCCAGTGGAAATTTCTACAAGCACACCTCACTTGGTATCTTCAATTGAGGTAGTCCTGAAGGTTCTTCCTAACTATCTCAAGTATGATCTCAGCTTTCTTGACAAGATATGCCATATCATGGATACTGCCTATGCAACATGCGGTCTATTGATGATATCTATTTGTCATATGCTTAGATATGCTTATGTGATAGGATACTCTATTGATGACTTAGAGGGCATTGTCCCTATCATTTGTATTGGCTTGTTTGTTGAGTGTTCTTTCAGGTTTACGCTTGTGTACCATTCATTGTGGGCTGACCAAGTTCGAGATGACATCCCATGGGATCCTGGTGGACTCAAAGCATGGCGATGAGGAGAAGCAATGGGGTACACACGAAGAAGAGTGAAGCTGGAGCAACCATGAGGAAGCAAGGGAGAAGAGCTGCAGCTGGTGAGGTGATCGAGCGAGTGCTACATGATCAAAGCCCGGTGAGATGTTTCATGACCCATTCTGAATATCATAAATACATGCTGCATTCAATTGCTAGTTGGGTTGCTTGAGCTAGTTATTACTTGTTGTCAAGCTGAAATTCACCTTTGGCATTGTGCTTGATGTGAATTTGTGAACTTGATTTCTGAATGCCTTGTAAACTAGTGATCTACACCATGCATGCTTTGCTGAAATTTGTGGAAGTTATTAGTTTTGAGTGCTCAAATCCCTAGTACACTAGAAAACTTGATCATTTTCTGCTTTTACCTTGATACACCTAGATCACCATGTTTAGATGCTGAATTTGTGCTAAGTGTGTTCCCATTGAAAGCAATCACCTAACCACTATGGATTAGCATGCTATGTTCCCTGGATCGGTAGCATGTGAACCAGACATGGAGAAGTGATGATTCCTGTTTTTGTGCTTATGCGTTGTTCATTTAAGATAAGTAATATTTAATAAATAAGTCTGGTCTACCTACAGTAGCATGTCATGTTCCCTGGATCTGTGGCATGTGAAATCTGGTAGCTTGGACAGTAATAAATAAATAAAAATGTAATTGTCAAACCAGGTGTATACCATGTTCTCGGGATCGGTGGTATGTTCCTTTGGGGAGACAAACAAAAAAACTAATAATTGGTCGAGCCAGGTGTATACCATGTTCTCGGGATCGGTGGTATGTTCCTATGGTGAGACTAATAATAATATAATCATTGCTTTATCTCTGTAAATAAGTGATTTGATCACAAGATTTAATTCCAGTTCATTTTGTTCTTGGGATCATGCTCTCTTTAGGAACCATTTGGCACAGTCATCATTTAAACTTGTTGATCCTCTTTTATCATTGTAAAAGTTTAAAATGGTCATGCTTACTAGTATTCTATTGCTCTGTAGCACTCTTAACCATTGATTTTCACTAGTTAAGTCCAAAGCATGCCTTGTTTGGAGATCTACTTCACTCGGACATTCTCCAGTCAGCTCACTGTTCATTATCTAGCTCTTGTCATATTCCTTTGCTTGAGGACAAGCAAAAGTTTAAGTGTGGGGGAACTTGATAAGCACATTTCATACACATCTTTTGTCACTCAAATATGCGGTTTATTGATATATGACCATCATTTATTGCTGTAAAATATTGAATATTTGCATGAAAATCATATAAAGAGTCATTTACTAGTCATTTGTTTCTTTTGCAGATAAGTGCGAGAAGGCACTATAAACTTCAAGATCCGGACTAAGTGGCTAAGAGAACGAAGAAGAGGAGGAAGAATGGACTTGTGCGAGAAGAAACGAAGTAGCCAGGGGGCAACTATAGAAGAGAGGATCTACTTGGGAAGAAAGAAGAAAGGAGGAGGGCCAAAGTAAAAAAGACAAATCAGATCATGGGGGATCAAAATCCCTAGCACGCCTCCATTCCCCATCGGGCCTGGCATCTCATCTCCCTCTCCCCTTCTTCTCCACCACCGGCCGCCGCCATGGCCAGGCCGACGTGGTGGTGAGCCATTCACCGAGTGCCACCATCTCCTTCTCCTCCCCGAAGCCATCCATCTCCACCGTCCGCGCCAAGCACCACCAGCACCACTCCATCTCCACACCGCCGCGAGCACACACCGCCTATCCATCTAGCCGGCGCGCCTCTCCCTGTTGTTTCCCCAACTTCATCTTCCCTTTGCTGATCCTCCACCTCTCCTCGTCCCCCAAACTGCTTGCTGCTTCTCCTTCTATGAACCCTTGCTGTTGATGCGCTTCTTCTTCCCTTACCCCTACTGCCGCTTCTTCTTGCACCCTCTGCTAGCTGCTGTTTTCTCCCTCTGCTAATCTTGATGCAGATTCTCTTCAACTCGCCTCCCTGCTGATCTTCTCCATCACCTGCACCATCTACAGCTACAAGCTTAAAGATTGACCGGGAATTAATCTCTGAAACTCTCTCTTCTCTTGCTATTGTACTCTGAATTTTTGTACTGTTCTACTAAGTTGTTTATTCAGTTTCAGATTTGTGCTTGTGTAATGTTAAATATGTCATATGTGAATTGTTCTGGAGCATGTGGCTCCCTGTTCTCGTATGAGTTAATTAGTTAAATTGGTCACCTGAGTACTGCACTTGTTGCATAGTCGTGTTGGTTTAATTTGTAGTTACTGTGTTGCTCAAGTACCTGTGATATATAAATATGTGTGAGTTCTTGATGTGAAAAATCTATCTTCTGTCATATAAACTTGTTACTTCCCTCTATACATATTTTGTCATGCTACTTCCCTTTTGTGTTAGTTTCTGTTGTCTCTAGTAATTAGAAAACACCCAAAATATAGTGAAGATAATTCGAATCTCCCTTTTGCTTATTTTCATTTTCTTTGTCGTCAACTTTGGTTAGTTTAGGATTATATTTCCTTGTAATCATCACCCAAAATCGTGTTACCTAGCTTTAGCCGAGTATAGTTGCCGTCACCTAGTCCCTGAGGAGAACACAACACTCGCAGTTTGGGTATAAAAACCCCACTGTACTTACTATCGATCACCTAGCTAGAAAGACATTAAAGGAAAGCGCTTGTTGGGAGACAACCCAATATTTATCCTTACTGTTTTTGTGTGTCCACATGATTATGCTACTGTAGTAATCATGTTTTATAGCTTTTGTTTCAATAAAGTGCCAAGTAAGACCTTTAGGATAGCTTACGGTGATAGTTGTGTTGATCCTCCTGAGAATCAGAAACTTTTGCACCCAGTAAATTAGTTTTGTTAATTCACAAAAACGTCATTTTGATCTGATTCTTTTTTCTATGGATTGGTACACTAATTTCTTAGGATTTCCTAATTTGGTAGAGTTTTTGGAGTTCCAGAAGTATACGTTTGATACAGATTACTACAGATTGTTCTGTTTTTTGACAGATTCTGTTTTTTGTGTGTTGTTTGCTTATTTTGATGCATCTATGGCTAGTATTCAGTGGTATGAACCATAGATAAGTTGGAATACAGTGGATATTACACCAATATGAATTTAGAATGAATTCATTACAGTACCTAAGTGGTGGTTTTATTTTCTTATACTAACGAAGCTTACGAGTTTTCTGTTGAGTTTTGTGTTGTGGAGTTTTCAAGTTTTGGGTAAAGATTCGATGGACTATGGAATAAGGAGTGGCAAGATCCTAAGCTTGGGGATTCCCAAGGAACCCCAAGGTAATATTCAAGGACAACCAAGAGCCTAAGCTTGGGGATGCCCCGGAAGGTATCCCCTCTTTCGTCTTCGTTCATCGGTAACTTTACTTGGAGCTATATTTTTATTCACCACATGATATGTGTTTTGCTTGGAGCATCATTTTCTTTTGTTAGAATTTGCTTGCTGTTATTTAGAATAATGTTTTGTATCTTTATTTTCAATAAAAATGTCAAGGATAGCCTTTACCATGCTTATTTTGCTAGTATACATGTTGCTGTTTGAAAACAGAAAGTTTACCGCTGTTGCAAAAATTCCCTAGAAAAGTCAGAGCATGATATAATGTTGAAACTTTTTGCATAATGAGCTCTGATAAATCTTCTACAGCTTAGTATTTTTCTCATAATTTTTTGGAGTTAGGGAAGTATGATGAATCTTGCATTCTTTACAGACTGTACTGTTTTGACAGATTGTTGTTATGTTTGCATATGTTTGCTTGTTTAATGATTCTATTTGAGGATAGGAGTATTAAATATGCAGAGACATTTACTATGCAATGTTGAATAATAATTTTAGTGATTTGTTACAGTAGAAAATGATAAGGTTTTGCATTGGTTTATACTAACCTATCTCACGAGTTCTTGTTGAGTTTGGTCTGGATGAAGCTTTTGATAAAAAGAGAAACCATGATATGAGAGGAATTAAGGAGACACAAAAGTTCAAGCTTGGGGATGCCCAAGGCACCCCAAGATAATATTTCAAGAAGTCTCAAGCATCTAAACTTGGGGATGCCCCGGTAGGCATCCCACCTTTCTTCTTCAACCACTATCGGTTAGTATCGGTTGAGCCTAAGTTTTTGCTTCTTCACATGAGTTGTGCTATCCTTACAATGTCATTTTATTTTGTTTTTCTTGCTGTTTGAATACAATACCAAGATCTGAAATTCCCTAATGTTAGAGAGTCTTCACATAGTTGCACAATTATTCGACTACTCATTGATCTTCACTTATACCTTTCAGAGTAGTTTGTCATTTGCTCTAGTGCATCACTTATATCTTTTAGAGCACGGCGGTGGTTATATTTTGTAGAAATTGCTAGTCTCTCATGCTTCACTTATATTATTTTGAGAGTCTTTTAGAATAGCATGGTATTTGCTATGGTTACAAATTTGGTCCTAGAATGATGAGCATCCAAGTTGGGTATAATAAAAACTATCATAGAAAGTGAATTGGATGCTATGATCAATTTGATACTTGATAATTGTTTTGAGATATGGAGGTAGTGATATTAAAGTCATGCTAGTTGGGTGATTATGAAAAATGCTTGTGTTGAGGTTTGCGATTCCCGTAGCATGCACGTATGGTGAACCGCTTTGTGATGAAGTTGGAGCACAATTTTATTTATTGATTGTCTTCCCTATGAGTGGTGGTCGGGGACGAGCGATGGTCTTTTCCTACCAATCTATCCCCCTAGGAGCATGCGCGTAGTGCTTTGTTTTTTATGACTTCTAGATTTTTGCAATAAGTATATGAGTTCTTTTGACTAATGTTAAGTCCATGGATTATACGCACCCTCACCCTTCCACCATTGCTAGCCTCTCTTGTGCCGCGCAACTTTCGCCGGTACCATACACCCACCATATACCTTCCTCAAAACAGCCACCATACATACCTATTATGTCATTTCCATAGCCATTCCGAGATATATTGCCATGCAACTTTCCACCGTTCCGTTCATATGACACACATTACTTTTGTCATATTGCTCTTTGCATGATCATGTAGTTGACATCGTATTTGTGGCAATGCCACCTTCATAATTTTCATACATGTCGCTCTTGATTCATTGCATATCCCGGTACACTGCCGGAGGCATGCATATAGAGTCATATCTTGTTCTAGCTTTGAGTTGTAATTCTTGAGTTGTAAATCCATAAAAGTGTGATGATCTTCATTATTAGAGCATTGTCTCAGTGAGGAAAGGATGATGGAGACTATGATTCCCCCACAAGTCGGGATGAGACTTTGGACTTTACAAAAAATAAAAAATAAAAAAGAGAGAAAGGCCAAAAATAAAAAAAAAGGCCAAAGAAAAAAAGAAAAAAATGAGAGAAAAAGAGAGAAGGGACAATGCTACTATCTCTTTTTCCACACTTGTGCTTCAAAGTAGCACCATGATCTTCATGATAGAGAGTCTCTGAAGGAAATATGCCCTAGAGGCAATAATAAAGTTATTATTTATTTCCTCATATCATGATAAATGTTTATTATTCATGCTAGAATTGTATTAACCGGAAACATGATACATGTGTGAATACATAGACAAACATATAGTCACTAGTATGCCTCTACTTGACTAGCTCATTAATCAAAGATGGTTATGTTTCCTAACCATAGACATGTGTTGTCATTTGATTAATGGGATCACATCATTAGGAGAATGATGTGATTGACATGACCCATTCCGTTAGCCTAGCACTTGATCGTTTAGTATATTGCTATTGCTTTCTTCATGACTTATACATGTTCCTGTAACTATGAGATTATGCAACTCCCATTTACCGGAGGAACACTTTGGGTGCTACCAAACGTCACAACGTAACTGGGTGATTATAAAGGAGTACTACAGGTGTCTCCAAAGGTACATGTTGGGTTGGCGTATTTCGAGATTAGGTTTTGTCACTTCGATTGTCGAAGAGGTATCTCTGGGCCCTCTCGGTAATGCACATCACTATAAGCCTTGCAAGCAATGTAGCTAATGAGTTAGTTACGGAATGATGCATTACGTAACGAGTAAAGAGACTTGCCAGTAACGAGATTGAACTAGGTATTGGATACCGATGATCGAATCTCAGGCAAGTAACATACCGATGACAAAGGGAACAACGTATGTTGTTATGCGGTTTGACCGATAAAGATCTTCGCAGAATATGTAGGAGCCAATATGAGCATCCAGGTTCCGCTATTGGTTATTGACCAAGAATAGTTCTAGGTCATGTCTACATAGTTCTCGAACCCGTAGGGTCCGCACGCTTAACGTTATGATGACATTTTTATTATGAGTTTATAAGTTTTGATGTACCGAAGGTTGTTCAGAGTCCCGTATGTGATCACGGACATGACGAGGAGTCTCAAAATGGTCGAGACATAAAGATTGATATATTGGAAGCCTATATTTGGATATCGGAATGGTTCCGGGTGAAATCAGGATTTTACCGGAACACCGGGGGGTTACCGGAACCCTCCCGGGGGTTAATGGGCCTTAGTGGGCCATGAGGGAGAAGAGGAGGGCCGGCCAGGGCAGGCCGCACCCCCCTCCCCCCTAGTCCGAATAGGACAAAGAAGGGGGGGGGCGGCCCCCTTTCCTCTTTCCCCTCCCCCCTTTCCTTCTCCACCAAGGCAAGAGGGGGGAGTCCTACTCCCGATGGGAGTAGGACTCCTCCAGGCGCACCCCTAGGGGGCCGGCCGCACCTTCCCCCTCCCTCCTTTATATACGGGGGCAGGGGGCACCCTACAACACACAAGTTGATCTTCAAGATTGTTCCTTAGCCGTGCGGTGCCCCCCTCCACCATATTCCACCTCGGTCATATCGTCCTAGAGTTTAGGCGAAGCCCTGCGCCGGTAGAATATCATCATCGTCACCACGCCATCGTGCTGACGGAACTCGTCCCCGACACTTTGCTGGATCGGAGTCCGGGGATCGTCATCGAGCTGAACGTGTGCTGAACTCGAAGGTGCCGTACGTTCGGTGCTTGGATCGGTCGGATCGTGAAGACGTACGACTACATCAACCGTGTTGTCATAACGCTTCCGCTTATGGTCTACGAGGGTACGTGGACAACACTCTCCCCTCTCGTTGCTATGCATTACCATTATCTTGCGTGTGCGTAGGAAAATTTTGAAATTACTATGTTCCCCAACAGTGGCATCCGAGCCAGGTTTTATGCGTAGATGTCATATGCACGAGTAGAACACAAGTGAGTTGTGGGCGATACAAGTCATACTGCTTACCAGCATGTCATACTTTGGCTCAGCGGTATTGTGAGATGAAGTGGCCCGGACCGACATTACGCGTACGCTTACGCGAGACTGGTTTCACCGTTACGAGCATTCGTGCTTAAAGGTGGCTGGCGGGTGTCTGTCTCTCTCACTTTAGCTGAATCGAGTGTGGCTACGCCCGGTCCTTGCGAAGGTTAAAACAGCATTAACTTGATGAACTATCGTTGTGGTTTTGATGCGTAGGTAAGAATGGTTCTTGCTCAGCCCGTAGCAGCCACGTAAAATTTGCAACAACAAAGTAGAGGACGTCTAACTTGTTTTTGCAGGGCATGTTGTGATGTGATATGGTCACGACGTGATGCTATATTTTATTGTATGAGATGATCATGTTTTGTAGCCGAAGTTATCGGCAATTGGCAGGAGCCATATGGTTGTCGCTTTATTGTATGAAATGCAAACTCCCTGTAATTGCTTTACTTTATCACTAAGCGGTAGCGATATTCGTAGAAGCAATAGATGGCGTAACGACAACGATGCTACGATGGAGATCAAGGTGTCGCGCCGGTGACAATGGTGATCACGACGGTGCTTCAAAGATGGAGATCACAAGCACAAGATGATGATGGCCATATCATATCACTTATATTGATTGCATGTGATGTTTATCCTTTATGCATCTTATCTTGCTTTGATTGACGGTAGCATTTTAAGATGATCTCTCACTAAAATTATCAAGAAGTGTTCTCCCTGAGTATGCACCATTGCGAAAGTTCTTCGTGCTGAGACACCACGTGATGATCGGGTGTGATAGGCTCTACGTTCAAATACAACGGGTGCAAAACAGTTGCACACGCGGAATACTCAGGTTAAACTTGACAAGCCTAGCATATAACAGATATGGCCTCGGAACACGGAGACCGAAAGGTCGAGCGTGAATCATATAGTAGATATGATCAACATATTGATGTTTACCGTTGAAACTACTCCATCTCACGTGACGATCGGACATGGTGTAGTTGATATGGATCACGTAATCACTTAGAAGATTAGAGGGATGTCTATCTAAGTGGGAGTTCTTAAGTAATATGATTAATTGAACTTAAATTTATCATGAACTTAGTACCTGATAGTATTTTGCTTGTCTATGTTTGTTGTAGATAGATGGCTCGTGCTATTGTTCCGTTGAATTTTAATGCGTTCCTTGAGAAAGCAAAGTTGAAAGATGGTGGTAGCAATTACACGAACTGGGTCCGTAACCTGAGGATTATCCTCATTGCTGCACAGAAGAATTACGTCCTGGAAGCACCGCTGGGTGCCAGGCCTGCTGCTGATGCAACTGACGATGTTAAGAACGTCTGGCAGAGCAAAGCTGATGACTACTCGATAGTTCAGTGTGCCAGGCTTTACGGCTTAGAACCGGGTCTTCAACGACGTTTTGAACGTCATGGAGCATATGAGATGTTCCAGGAGTTGAAGTTAATATTTCAAGCAAATGCCCGGATTGAGAGATATGAAGTCTCCAATAAGTTCTATAGCTGCAAGATGGAGGAGAATAGTTCTGTCAGTGAACACATACTCAAAATGTCTGGGTATAATAATCACTTGATTCAACTAGGAGTTAACCTTCCTGATGATAGTGTCATTGACAGAATCCTTCAATCACTGCCACCAAGCTACAAGAGCTTCGTGATGAACTATAATATGCAAGGGATGGACAAGACTATTCCCGAGCTCTTCGCAATGCTAAAAGCCGTGGAGGTAGAAATCAAAAAGGAGCATCACGTGTTGATGGTCAACAAGACCACCAGTTTCAAGAAAAAAGGGCAAAGGGAAGAAGAAGGGGAACTTCAAGAAGAACAACAAACAAGTTGTTGCTCAAGAGAAGAAACCCAAGTCTGGACCTAAGCCTGAGACTGAGTGCTTCTACTGCAAGCAGACTGGACATTGGAAGCGGAACTGCCCCAAGTATTTGGCGGATAAGAAGGATGGCAAAGTGAACAAAGATATATGTGATATACATGTTATTGATGTGTACCTTACTAATGCTCGCAGTAGTACCTAGGTATTTGATACCGGTTCTATTGCTAATATTTGCAACTCGAAACAGGGACTACGGATTAAGCGAAGATTGGCTAAGGACGAGGTGACGATGCGCGTGGGAAATGGTTCCAAAGTTGATGTGATCGCGGTCGGCACGCTACCTCTACATCTACCATCGGGATTAGTTTTAGACCTAAATAATTGTTATTTGGTGCCAGCGTTAAGCATGAACATTATATCTGGATCTTCTTTGATGCGAGACGGTTATTCATTTAAGTAAGAGAATAATGGTTGTTCTATTTATATGAGTAATATCTTTTATGGTCATGCACCCTTGAAGAGTGGTCTATTTTTATTGAATCTCGATAGTAGTGATACACATATTCATAGTGTTGAAACCAAAAGATGCAGAGTTGATAATGATAGTGCAACTTATTTGTGGCACTGCCGTTTAGGTCATATCGGTGTAAAGCGCATGAAGAAACTCCATACTGATGGGCTTTTGGAATCACTTGATTATGAATCACTTGGTACTTGCGAACCGTGCCTCATGGGCAAGATGACTAAAATGCCGTTCTCCGGAACTATGGAGCGAGCAACTGATTTGTTGGAAATCATACATACTGATGTTTGTGATCCAATGAATGTTGAGGCTCGCGGCGGGTATCGTTATTTTCTCACCTTCACAGATGATTTGAGCAGATATGGGTATATCTACTTAATGAAACACAAGTCTGAAACATTTGAAAAGTTCAAAGAATTTCAGAGTGAAGTGGAAAATCATCGTAACAAGAAAATAAAATTTCTACGATCTGATCGTGGAGGAGAATATTTGAGTTACGAGTTTGGTTTACATTTGAAACAATGCGGAATAGTTACCGGAACACCACAACGAAATGGTGTGTCCGAACGTCGTAATCGTACTTTACTAGATATGGTACGATCTATGATGTCTCTTACTGATTAACGCTATCGTTTTGGGGTTATGCTTTAGAGACGGCTGCATTCACGTTAAATAGGGCACCATCAAAATCCGTTGAGACGACACCTCATGAACTGTGGTTTGGCACGAAACCAAAGTTGTCGTTTCTTAAAGTTTGGGGCTGCGATGCTTATGTGAAGAAACTTCAACCAGATAAGCTTGAACCCAAATCGGAGAAATGTGTCTTCATAGGATACCCAAAAGAAACTGTTGGGTACACCTTCTATCACAGATCTGAGGGCAAGATTTTCGTTGCTAAATTCGGATCCTTTCTAGAGAAGGAATTTCTCTCGAAAGAAGTGAGTGGGAGGAAAGTAGAACTTGATGAGGTAACTGTACCTGCTCCCTTATTGGAAAGTAGTTCATCACAAGAACCGGTTCCTGTGACAACTACACCAATTAGTGAGGAAGCTAATGATATTGATCATGAAACTTTAGATCAAGTTTCTACTGAACCTCATAGGTCTACCAGAGTAAGATCCGCACCAGAGTGGTACGGTAATCCTATTCTGGAAGTCATGTTACTTGACCATGATGAACCTACGAACTGTGAGGAAGCGATGATGAGCCCAGATTCCGCAAAATGGCTAGAGGCCATGAAATCTGAGATGGGATCCATGTATGAGAACAAAGTATGGACTTTGGTTGACTTGCCCGATGATCGGCAAGCCATTGAGAATAAATGGATTTTTAAGAAGAAGACTGACGCTGATGGTAATGTAACTATCTATAAAGCGCGACTTGTTGCGAAAGGTTTTCGACAAGTTCAAGGGGTTGACTACGATAAGACTTTCTCACCCGTAGCGATGCTTAAGTCTGTCTGAATCATGTTAGCAATTGCTACATTTTATGATTATGAAATTTGGCAAATGGATGTCAAAACTGCATTCTTGAATGGATTTCTGGAAGAAGAATTGTATATGATGCAGCCAGAAGGTTTTGTTGATCCAAAAGGTGCTAACAAAGTGTGCAAGCTCCAGCGATCCATTTATGGACTGGTGCAAGCATCTCGGAGTTGGAATAAACGCTTTGATAGTGTGATCAAAGCATATGGTTTTATACAGACTTTTGGAGAAGCCTGTATTTACAAGAAAGTGAGTGGGAGCTCTGTAACATTTCTGATATTATATGTAGATGACATATTATTAATTGGAAATGATATAGAATTTCTGGATAGCATAAAGGGATACTTGAATAAAAGTTTTTCTATGAAAGACCTCGGTGAAGCTACTTATATATTAGGCATCAAGATTTATAGAGATATATCAAGACGCTTAATAGGACTTTCACAAAGCACATATCTTGATAAAGTTTTGAAAAAATTTCAAAATGGATCAGGCAAAGATAGGGTTCTTGCCCGTACTACAAGGTGTGAAGTTGAGTCAGACTCAATGCCCGACCACAACAGAAGATAGAGAGAAAATGAAAGATGTTCCCTATGCTTCAGCCATAGGCTCTATCATGTATGCAATGTTGTGTACCAGACCTGACGTGTGCTTAGCAATAAGCTTGGCAGGAAGGTACCAAAGTAATCCAGGAGTGGATCACTGGACAGCGGTCAAGAACATCCTGAAATACCTGAAAAGGACTAAGGATATGTTTCTCGTATATGGAGGTGACAAAGAGCTAATCGTAAATGGTTACGTCGATGCAAGCTTTGACACTGATCCGGACGATTCTAAATCGCAAACCGGATACGTGTTTTTATTAGATTTTTTTTGAAACTATGATGATTTTTATAGCAAATTCGGAAACTATACATCCTAATGGAGAAAAATCAAAACTATCACCCCGTCGGCCTCCTGTTGGCCGAAAAGGGACTTTTCGGCCTACCGTTGGCCAAAAAGTACTTTTCGGCCTACCGTTGGCCAAAAAGTACTTTTCGGCCAACAGTTGGCCAAAGAGTCCCTCTTCAGCCCTCTACTTTTTTAAAAATTCATATCAAATAGGATTTTTAGTATTTTAATTTGATTCTTTTTGCATTAAATTAGAAATTTTATGAAGTTTCTGTAGATATCAAGTTTGACTAGATTTGAAACTTTGAATTTGAATTTTCATGAATTTTCTCAAATCACTAAATTGCCTATAATTTGAGCTAGGAGTATTCTTTTTAGATGATTCTTTTTTATACTGGTTCTTTGTGACTTTGTTTATCAGTAGTAATTAATTGGTGAATTTTAGGATTATTTAAAATTAGGTTTTTACGATATTCTCTCCTTCCATTTTCTCCCGCCATTTTATTTCCCGCCATTCTCTCCCTCCATTTTCTTTCCCGCCATTCTCTCCCGCCATCTTCTTTCCCGCCATCTTCTTTCTCGCCATCTTCACTTCTCAACTTATAAAACGAGCCTCATGGTGTCCACGATCATAGATAACATCGTCTGACACGGTCTGTGTCTCCTGCGTCGGTGCTGCTGGTGGAGTGTGAAGCACTGTCTGAGAGAAGTCATAAGTGTTGGCAGCTTCGTCATCATCATCGGAGAGTGTTTCACACTTATGACTTCTCTCACACAGTGTTTCACACTCTACATGAAGGCATCATCGTCATCCTTCGTCGATGCAGCACTCCTTAGTGTGGAGGGAGAGAATGGCGGGAAAGAAAATGGTGGCAAAGAAAATGCAGGGAAAAAGATTATGGGAAAGTATTTTTTTTCATGTATAAAACGGCAATGGTCGTAAATGATTTACAAGGCACTTTTAAATATAAACTCCTATGAAGCTCAAAACAAGTTTTCTAGTAGGATAAAAGAAATAAAATACAAAAAAAATACTACAAATAAAATAGCTACTGATAACTAAACAAAAACAAAAAGAATATGTCAAAAAAACTAAAGAAATTTTTTTAAAGCAATTAAAATTAAAAGAAATCGCATAAAACCTATAAAACACTAAAATAGAACTGTTTTCATAAAAACCTAATTTTAAATAATCCTAAAATTCACCAATTAATTACTACTGATAAACAAAGTCACAAAGAACTAGTAGCAAAAAGAATCATCTAAAAAGAATACTCCTAGCTCAAATTATAGGCAATTTAGTGATTTGAGAAAATTCATAAAAATTCAAATTCAAAGTTTCAAATCTAGTCAAACCTGATATCTACAGAAACTTCATAAAATTTCTAATCTAATGCAAAAAGAATCAAATTAAAATACTAAAAATCCTATTTGATATGAATTTTTTAAAAAGTAGAGGGCCGAAAAGTACTTTTTGGCCAACTGTGGGCCGAAAAGTACTTTTTGGCCAACGGTTGGCCGAAAAGTACTTTTTGGCCAACGGTAGGCCGAAAAGTCCCTTTTCGGCCAACAGGAGGCCGACGGGGTGATACTTTTGATTTTTCTCCATTAGGATGTATAGTTTCTGAATTTGCTATAAAAATCATCGTAGTTTGAAAAAAAAACTTTTTATGAAACGGTGGAGTTGTTAGTTGGTGCAGTTCTAAACAAAGCGTCGTGGCGGGATCTACATGTGAAGCGGAGTACATAGCTGCTTCGGAAGCAGCAAATGAAGGAGTCTGGATGAAGGAGTTCATTTCCGATCTAGGTGTCATACCTAGTGCATCGGGACCAATGAAGATCTTTTGTGACAATACTGGTGCAATTGCCTTGGCAAAGGAATCCAGATTTCACAAGAGGACCAAGCACATCAAGAGACGCTTCAATTCCATCCGGGACCAAGTCCAGGTGGGAGACATAGAGATTTGCAAGATACATACGGATCTGAATGTTGCAGACCCATTGACTAAGCCTCTTCCACGAGCAAAACATGATCGGCACCAAGACTCCATGGGTGTTAGAATCATTACTGTGTAATCTAGATTATTGACTCTAGTGCAAGTGGGAGACTGAAGGAAATATGCCCTAGAGGCAATAATAAAGTTATTATTTATTTCCTCATATCATGATAAATGTTTATTATTCATGCTAGAATTGTATTAACCGGAAACATGATACATGTGTGAATACATAGACAAACATATAGTCACTAGTATGCCTCTACTTGACTAGCTCATTAATCAAAGATGGTTATGTTTCCTAACCATAGACATGTGTTGTCATTTGATTAGTGGGATCACATCATTAGGAGAATGATGTGATTGCCATGACCCATTCCGTTAGCCTAGCACTTGATCGTTTAGTATATTGCTATTGCTTTCTTCATGACTTATACATGTTCCTGTAACTATGAGATTATGCAGCTCTCGTTTACCGGAGGAACACTTTGGGTGCTACCAAACGTCACAACGTAACTGGGTGATTATAAAGGAGTACTACAGGTGTCTCCAAAGGTACATGTTGGGTTGGCGTATTTCGAGATTAGGTTTTGTCACTTCGATTGTCGAAGAGGTATCTCTGGGCCCTCTCGGTAATGCACATCACTATAAGCCTTGCAAGCAATGTAGCTAATGAGTTAGTTACGGAATGATGCATTACGTAACGAGTAAAGAGACTTGCCAGTAACAAGATTGAACTAGGTATTGGATACCGACGATCGAATCTCGGGCAAGTAACATATCGATGACAAAGGGAACAACATATGTTGTTATGCGGTTTGACCGATAAAGATCTTCACAAAATATGTAGGAGCCAATATGAGCATCCAAGTTCCGCTATTGGTTATTGACCAAGAATAGTTCTAGGTCATGTCTACATAGTTCTCGAACCCGTAGGGTCCGCACGCTTAACGTTATGATGACATTTTTATTATGAGTTTATAAGTTTTGATGTACCGAAGGTTGTTCGGAGTCCCAGATGTGATCACGGACATGACGAGGAGTCTCGAAATGGTCGAGACATAAAGATTGATATATTGGAAGCCTATATTTGGATATCGGAATGGTTCCGGGTGAAATCGGGATTTTACCGGAACACCGGGGGGTTACCGGAACCCTCCCGAGGGTTAATGGGGCTTAGTGGGCCATGAGGGAGAAGAGGAGGGTCGGCCAGGGCAGGCCGCGTGCCCCCTCCCCCCCTAGTCCGAATAGGACAAAGAAGGGGGGGGGCGCCCCCCTTTCCTCTTTCCCCTCCCCCCTTTCCTTCTCCACCAAGGCAAGAGGGGGGAGTCCTACTCCCGATGGGAGTAGGACTCCTCCAGGCGCACCCCTAGGGGGCCGGCCGCACCTCCCCTTCCCTCCTTTATATACGGGGGCAGGGGGCATCCTACAACACACAAGTTGATCTTCAAGATCGTTCCTTAGCCGTGTGCGGTGCCCCCCTCCAGCATATTCCACCTCGGTCATATCGTCGCAGAGTTTAGGCGAAGCCCTGCGCCGGTAGAATATCATCATCGTCACCACGCCATCGTGCTGACGGAACTCGTCCCCGACACTTTGTTGGATCGGAGTCTGGGGATCGTCATCGAGCTGAACGTGTGCTCAATTCGGATGTGCCGTACGTTCGGTGCTTGGATCGATCGGATCGTGAAGACGTACGACTACATCAACTGCGTTGTCATAACGCTTCCGCTTACGGTCTACGAGGGTACGTGGACAACACTCCCCCCTCTCGTTGCTAAGCATCACCATGATCTTGCGTCTGCGTAGGAAAATTTTGAAATTACTACGTTCCCCAACAGTCTCCTATGTTGTCACTTGCATATACTAGTGGGAATTTTTCATTATAGAACTTGGCTTGTATATTCCAATGATGGGCTTCCTCAAAATGCCCTAGGTCTTCGTGAGCAAGCAAGTTGGATGCACACCCACTTAGTTTATTTTGTTGAGCTTTCATATATTTACAGCTCTAGTGCATCCGTTGCATGGCAATCCCTACTCACACACATTGATATCTATTAATGGGCATCTTCATAGCCCATTGATACGCCTAGTTGATGTGAGACTATCTTCTCCCTTTTGTCTTCTCCACAACCACCATTCTATTCCACATATAGTGCTATGTCCATGGCTCACGCTCATGTATTGCGTGAAAGTTGAAAAAGTTTGAGATTATTAAAGTATGAAACAATTGCTTGGCTTGTCATCGGGGTTGTGCATGATTAAATACTTTGCGTGATGAAGATAGAGCAACAACCAGACTATATGATTTTGTAGGGATAACTTTCTTTGGCCATGTTATTTTGAGAAGACATGATTACTTTGATTAGTATGCTTGAAGTATCACTATTTCTTATGTCAATATGAACTTTTATTTTGAATCATTTGGATCTTAACATTCATGCCACAATAAAGAAAATTACATTGAGAATTATGCTAGGTAGCATTCCACATCAAAAACTCTGTTTTTATCATTTACCTACTCGAGGACGAGCAGGAATTAAGCTTGGGGATGCTTGATACGTCTCCAACGTATCTATAATTTTTTATTGTTCCATGCTATTATATTGCCCCTTTTGGATGTTTATGGGCTTTATTTTACACATTTATATCATTTTTGGGACTAACCTACTAACCGGAGGCCCAGCCCATATTGCTGTTTTATTGCCTGTTTTAGTATTTCAAAGAAAAAGGAATATCAAACGGAGTCCAAACGGAATGAAACCTTCAACAAAGTTATTTTTGGAACAGAACCAATCCCAGGAACTTGGAGTGCAAGCCAGGGGATCATCGAGGAGGCCACGAGATAGGGAGGGCGCCCACCCCCCCCGGGCGCGCCCTACCCTCTCGTGGGCCCCTCGAGGCTCCCCCGACCGACTTCTTTCGCCTATATAAGCCTACGTGCCCTAAAAACATCGATAACGAAGATAGATCAGGAGTTCCGCTGCCGCAAGCCTCTGTAGCCACCAAAAACCTCTCGGGAGCCCATTCCGGCACCCTGCCGGAGGGGGAACCCATCACCGGTGGCCATCTTCATCATCCCGGCGCTATCCATGACGAGGAGGGAGTAGTTCACCCTCGGGGCTGAGGGTATGTACCAGTAGCTATGTGTTTGATCTCTCTCTCTCTCTCTCTCTCTCTCTCTCTCGTGTTCTCTCTATGGCACGATCTTGATGTATCACGAGCTTTGCTATTATAGTTGGATCTTATGATGTTTCTCCCCCTCTACTCTCTTGTAATGGATTGAGTTTTCCCTTTGATGTTATCTTGTCGGATTGAGTCTTTAAGGATTTGAGAACACTTGATGTATGTCTTGCCGTGCTTATCTGTGGTGACAATGGGATTTTACGTCCCACTTGATGTATGTTTTGGTGACCAACTTGCGGGTTCCGCCCATGAACCTATGAATAGGGGTTGGCACACGTTTTCGTCTTGACTCTCCGGTAGAAACTTTGGGGCACTCTTTGAAGTACTTTGTGTTGGTTGGATGAATCTGAGATTGTGTGATGCATATCGTATAATCATGCCCACGGATACTTGAGGTGACAATGGAGTATCTAGGTGACATTAGGGTTTTGGTTGATTTGTGTATTAAGGTGTTATTCTAGTACAAACTCTTGAATAGATTGATCCGAAAGAATAACTTTGAGGTGGTTTCGTACCCTACCATGATCTCTTTGTTTGTTCTCCGCTATTAGTGGCTTTGGAGTGACTCTTTGTTGCATGTTGAGTGATTGTTATATGATCTATCTATGTTATTATTGTTGAGAGAACTTGCACTAGTGAAAGTATGAACCCTAGACCTTGTTTCCTATCATTTCCATACCGTTTACGCTCATTTTTATCATTAGTTACCTTGTTGTTTTTATATTTTCAGATTACAAAAACCTTTATCTACTATCCATATTGCACTTGTATCACCATCTCTTCGCCGAACTAGTGCACCTATACAATTTGCCATTGTATTGGGTGTGTTGGGGACACAAGAGACTCTTTGTTATTTGGTTGCAGGGTTGTTTGAGAGAGACCATCTTCATCCTACGCCTCCCACGGATTGATAAACCTTAGGTCATCCACTTGAGGGAAATTTGCTAGTGTCCTACAAACCTATGCACTTGCAGGCCCAACAACGTCTACAAGAAGAAGGTTGTGTAGTAGACACCAGTCATCTGCCACATGTAATAATCAAAATGTGCAACAATTGCTAGAATAACTTGAACCGAGTTAAGCATCTCTATGACGAGATAATCTCATCAAGTCAACTCCTTGAACTTGCCAAAAATACTTTGCAACAAGTCGAGCTTTATGGTTGTAAACAATTTTATCCGCGTATCATTGTAAATGTCGTTTGTAACGCTTAGCAACTTTCAGAGAGCCTACCAAGTTTCAAACTTGATTGTGTTAAATCGAGCAAAAATCAGATTACCTAGTTAATTATGAAGAATTAAGCGAAAACCATCACAACCACTTAGCAACACATATAAGGTACCCTCACACCACTCCAAAGAGGGTTCCGTCGAGATAATGCACATGCGTCATCGTCATCGCTCCTTCCCTAGAGGCGTCATCGTCATCCCTAAACCTTGAGCAAACGACTTTGACTTCGCCGTAGGCGATCGTCGACCCAACCCACACTGTAGTGGTCATGTGGATATGTATAAAGATTTACATAAGACTTAGCCACCTGTGACTAGACAGCGCAACTTCGACTCTGAGGGGGAACCATGAAGGAGAACTAGGCACGACTGGCACCGGTCATACACCGCCGGGCCCCGTCACCGCAGCTTCAACTTCACAACAACAAACTAGCCGAGACGATCCCCACAGACACGACGGAGAAAAGCCGGCTATCTCAACCATAGCCACGTCTCTGATTCAAGTGCTCATTAAGAGCTTCCTATACAAGGAGAGTCAACCAGTGTATGTAGTACTAGTATCTTTCTAAGTGCATTTTCTGGTTAAACCATGAAAATAGTGAATCCTTATTTATGCATGCACTCCTAGTCATGTCATCAAATGTCTTATCTGGAGATCACTAGCAAAAGAGCCCGTGCATTGCAACGGGAGAAAAAAATAACACACACTCTTAACCCAATAACCATAATATGTTCATGCACTTTATTTTAGCGAGGCATCATTTTTATGTTGCCGCTTATCCTCCTTCTCACCCTCAGTGGCCTCAGTGTTCACACAAACCAAAGTGTGTTTGAATGTTGTTTTTCCCCTGCCAATTTTTTCAGAGGTGCTCATCTGTGGTTATCGATGTTTTCTTTCGTCTCTTTATGATTTTAGTGGTTGTTTATTTGCAATCCAGATCGTCGTGGTACGAAAGAAAAACGGACGTGCCCTATAGGTTACAAGTTCGCTTTTAAAATAATATTTTAAAATATTTAATAGGTAAAAATAACATCATATTCAAATTCTACATATTTTTCTATTCAAATTTCATATATAACATGTTAAAATCGGAGTTACGGTTTAATAGATATGGATAATTAAGAAAAATATTTTTTTGACTTAAATATCTTCCAAAATAATATTTAAAAAATATTTAACAAACAAAATAACATTATATTCAGATTCTACACATTTTTCTAATCAATTTTCATATATAACATGTTAAAATCGGAGTTACGGTTTAAAAGATATGAATAATTTAGAAAAACATTTGTTTGACTTATATATGATCGGCGGGTGAATTATCTAATACGTCAGGGAGGTTTCCGTAAAAATGTAAAATAACGGTTCGGTTATGACTTATGCGGGTTAATTCATGAAAAATGCTGGGGGTTTTCTGCAAAAGTGCATGACGGACGACGGAAACCCAATTTGCTTTATTATTACTAGCACACATGCCCGTGCGTTGCAACGGGATATACGCATTTAAGTGATTTAACATGCATCATCGGTAACGCTACACTCTCAAATAAACTCCTTTTGTCCCTATAATATTTGTAAAATAGAGAAAAGAAAACAGTTTCCACATTAGAAGATAACACTGCCCCTAGCAATCCAAGCGTTCATGACATTCTCGGACAGCAAGCAGGAAGCAAAATCTGCAGCAAGCAATACATGGAGCAAACAAGAACTTTTTGGAATTCAGACACTTGCATCTTTAAAATGGTGTACTACTCCTGGAGCAAGCAACAAGCAGCAAAGCAATACATGGAACAGAGAATGGCGATGGCAATAGCGTGGACGAGGGAGAAGAGGCTGCGGAGCGTTGCTCTCACTCTCACGCGGCTCTCACTCACTCTGTCCCGCTGCAACAGGGAGCCGCCATGGCCATCAACGCCAACTGCCGCCGCGTGCAGGCCTCGCTCCGATCCAGCCGCCCAAGACCTCTCCGCCCCAGTTCCATCCCATCCTCGCCTGCCGGAGCCCCGCGTCCCAGCCGCCGTCACCCGAGCTTGGCCATGGCGCCGCCAACCGGAGCTTCGCCCGCCTCCGGCCATTCCTCGGCCGGCTCCTGCAGCCCCGCGCCCGTCCCGGCCTCCTCCACGCCAAGCAGCAGCTCGTCGGAGCACGAGCTCCACCGGGTCCGCCTCCCTCTGTCGTCCCTCTTCTTCTTCTATCTCTTTTACTCCCTCTCTGCCTCTTCTCTGAAATTTCCCCACCTTGACCTTGCAGCTCCCGCCGCCGCCCTGCTCCGTTCATCGCCTTCTCCGCCAGATCCGGCGAGGCCCTGCGTTCCCAGCCTCGTCCCCGCCACCAGGTCGCCGCGCCGCACCACCGGAGACCAGCAGCGCCGTCGCACTCCGTGTCCTATCCCTGCTCGTGTACGTGCGCAGGAGACGCGCCAGGTCGCCTCGATTCAGGCCTCCTCCTCGCCCGTGGGCCACCAGCACCGAGCCGGCTTTCTGGCGAGACCCCAGTCCTGCCTCAGCCACTACGCCTGAAGCCGCCCCGCCGCAGCGCGCCTCCTCGCGTGCCTCGCCCCAACTGAGCACGCCGGCCGCCTTGTCCTCCTCCGCCGCGACGCCTCGGCCCGCGAAGGCGCCTCGCCAAGCAGCGGGAGGAGTTGCGTGCTAGGCTCACCTGGCGCAAGCGCGCCCGCGAGCTCACCCCCGTGCCGGCCAAGGCCGCCTTCGGCGACTCCACAACTCCCTGTCTGTCGCGCCCTCGAACGCCCGCCACAAGGCCGCTCCCCATTCCTGGCCTCGGGCGGCGTGGATGCCGGCAGCAAGCGGAGGCTCGTGCCAGGCGGTGGAGGACGGCTCGCGGGCGTCAGCGGCAAGCGGCGTGCCCGGCGGTGGAGTACGGCAATGGATAAACGGCGGCGGAGAACGCAATGGACGCAGGGGGCTTTTTGCAAAATTCAACCGTTTTCTGCAGTAACACATTAAAATAGGACTGCGGGTTAATTTTTTATAAACTGAGGGGCTTTTATGCAAAATCGCTAGCGACGGACGACAGAAACCTAATTTTCTTTATTATTATTATATATATATATATATATATATATAGGTAAAGAGGTAAAGATAAAGATTAGGTAGAGATAGAGAGTAGAGATATAAATTTGTTTTCTTATACTGAATTCATGAATCGAAGCTATCGAATTCATAAATCTGAGTCATTGCATCCACGAATCGGAGTCCTCCGAATCACGAATTAGTTACCTGATTCACGAATAGAGATGTATATACCCCGAGCGTACTCGATTTGTAGGTACGACCTTGACCGAATCGCGAATCCTGAACCCAGCGGACCGCGAAGCGGGTAACTACGATCCAATGGCTGAGGCTGAACCCAAAGTGCAGAAACAACATCCACTGGCTGAGATTGAACCATCGGATCTGACTGCCTCAATCTCAGCCGTTGGATGCCGTGCTCTGGGCCCTCGTCGTATTTCCGGTCACGGCTTCACCGGTAAACCAAACTAATCACACCGGGTTTCCCCCTCCCCTCTCCTCGCCGACCCCCCCTCTCCAATCGAGCTCAGCGAATTCATCACCAAGTCACGTCACCAGTTCGCCCCCCTCCGATCTCAATGCCGCCCCGGGGTCAAACCCAGCGGTCGCTGTGAGCCGCGGCGGAGAGATCCCGCGCGCCAATTGGCGTCGCCCACCCCCACCTCACCCAGACCCCGTGCAAGGCCGCGCGCGGCCTCCCCGTCCGACGCCCTGGAGCCGTCGCAGCAGGAGGCGCTGAAGCCTTCCCCGACCAACGGCCGCATTCGCTACCGCTCGCCCTCCGCGGCCGATCTGCTCCCCGTCGATGACCTCACCGTTGGCCCCTCTGCCGCCGATGCCGCTGCGGCTACTGCGGCGGCCGCCAGGATGCGCCGCTTCTCGGCCGCCGGCGCGCGGCAGCAGCAGGGGGAGGCCGTCTCCGACCGCCTGCACCGCTACCGCGGGGTGCTAATGGTGGTGCTCTCGCCGGTGCTCCTCGTCTCCTTCGTGCTCCTCCTCATGCCGCGCTCCCCGGCCTCCGTCACCGGCGGGGCCTCCGGTGTGCTCATCGCCACTGGAGGCAGGAGGTGGGGACCCCAGGCCGTCGGTGGAATTGGTGACGGATCGAACAGGTACGCGGTGATATTTGACGCCGGAAGCTCCGGGAGCCGCGTGCACGTCTACTGCTTCGACGAGAGCCTGGATCTTGTTCCTATAGGGAATGCGATCGAGCTGTTCAAGCAGGTGACTTGTTGTGATTTTTTTGGCTCTGCTTTATCTTTAATAACGAAATGTGCTGGCGTTGTTGGCTGGATCTGCTCTTGTTGTGATCTTATGCGAGAGCTTTCGTTGGGATGGTTTTGTTTCTGGGTTGATGTTTGGAATGAGATTGTTCCATTCCTGCAAAACATGCACATGCGAGAGCAAACACAAAACTTACTGTGGACGAATAACTAGTGCATACTATCGAGTTGAGTGGTGAATTGCGACACTTATGCGGATATTGCTGTATGGCAGCACTGAGTAGATCATTGAACCCATGAACGTACTATCTTCTACCCCCACAATCAGAAAAAATATTGTACAATTGAATTCGATATATACATTGGTGGTTCGTTGTAAAGACATTAAGAATAATAAGTAGCGCCAATGATGCTAGTTGCATGAATGCATTTGGCATGCTAGGGTGGCACACTCATCAGTTCATGACAAGTTGACAACCAATCCATTTCATGTGTGCAACTATGAAGGAAATTTGAGCCCTTTGACTTATGATTGGCTCATGTTTGTCGGAACATAGATGTACTACCGGCTGTTTGTATTTGATGTCTACCCGATAAACTCAATAACCTGGTCCATGTTTATCTAAAGCAATCAATTATTTCGTAGTTTTCAACCTTATGGATGGTCATGTCTATTATTCTTCTGCAGTCGCCTGAACCATGGAATGCTGCATATATATCAAGCAGAACTAGCTGGTATTTCCTGAAATATTTAAAAAATGGATGTTCTACCTGCCTTTTGCCCGAATGATATTCTAGAAACAATATATATGAATTTGTTAAACTGTAGAACCATTCAGTTGCAAATTGAAAAAAACTGCTATGAAGTACGGGCAATCTTGCCCTTTTATCAGTTATAGAACCCAGGTTGGTCGTCAGTCAATCAATCTAAGGCGTTTGTGCTGAGTTATTTATACTGGAGAAAAACTTACTTCGAACTTAAAACATTAATTATTGATTATCATTGTCAAAGCTACGGCCTGTTCTTGGCCAGAGAAGTATGCAGCGCTAGCTTACTACTTTGGTAAGGCTTGTCAGCACTGGATTTATGCATTAAGTTCATTAGGATTTTGATGGACCTTGCAGAGAAAGATGCTTGTTTCTTCCTAGGCACAAAATGATTTGACAAACTATGAAACTTCAAAGTTCAAACGTAAAATTTAGTAATTGATTATCATTGTCCAAGATACATCCTGTTCTTGGCAAGACAAGTATGCAGCACTAGCTTACTACCTTGGTAAGGCTTATCTTCACTTCTCGAAAATGCACTGGCTTACTACCTTGGTAAGGCTTATCTTCACTCGAAAATGTTTATGCGTCAAATTCAGTAGGAGTTTCATGAATATTGAGAGAGAAAGATGTTTGTTTTTCTCTAGACATAAAATGATCTGACAATCCACGAATGCTCATGCCACTCTGTAATATACTTGAATAGAAAAGAAGAATTTTCCACGGAAAAAAGAGAGGGGAAAATACAATTTATCTGAATGCTCATCCCTTTTTCATTTCAGAAAAAACCAGGCTTGAGTTCTTATGCCAAGGATCCTCAGGAGGCTGCTGAGTCACTTGTTTCTCTTCTTGAGGAAGCTGAAAAAGTAGTTCCTGTAGAATTGCGTGAGCAAACACCTGTCAGGGTTGGGGTGAGTAATGGTTTTTTCGCTATCTACAGACTTCCATAAAGGGTTTTCTGGTGATTTTTTTTATTGTTGAACCCTTATGCAGGCCACCGCAGGTCTCAGAGCATTAGGAGCTGAAAGGTCTGAAGAAATTTTGCAAGCAGTAAGTATTCTCCTTGTATTAATCCAGCAATAGTGTGTCTTGTACCTGTTATTCTATCAAGATTGGATTATATCATGTTTCATCAAAGTATCATTTTATATTCTTAATTAATATGTCGCTTGGGTTATTCTTGATTACCAGGTTAGGGATCTCCTTCGTGACAAGAGTTCTTTCAAATCCCAACCAGATTGGGTCTCTGTTCTAGACGGATCTCAGGAAGGTGCATTCGCGTGGGTACGATAGATGCAGTCCCAATTTGTGTATGCACTCCAAAAAAAAATGTTTAGTCTCGATGGAAGTAAAGAAAAACTTACCATTTGTTGCTCTTTTGTAACCTTTACCATTAAGAAACAACATGAATGTTTTCTTATATATCAACTTGGATGTTTCTTTGGCTTTTATAGGTTACCATCAACTATCTGTTGGAGAAATTGGGAAAGCCTTACTCACACACTGTTGGAGTGGTTGACTTAGGTGGTGGTTCTGTCCAAATGGCTTATGCTATCTCAGAAAAGGATGCAGCAAAGGCTCCTCAAGTTTCAGATGGCGAAGATTCATATGTGAAGAAGCTGGTACTTAAGGGAACAACATATTATCTTTATGTTCACAGGTATGCATCAAATAAGTGGTTGTAGCCCAAACTCCAAATGTCCAAAGATCATTGAACATTTTTGTCGTATTATTTTTCTGACCAAGGTACTACACCAGTTATATCTAGAACCTGTTATTAGTGGTGTAAATTTTTTGGAATCAATCTTTCTGCTGCGTAGTTATGATTCCTCCAGTAGGAATGACCTACAAATATTTTGGATTTGGAGTTTGGACTCTTAGGTCATACATAATTGTCCTTTAGATGTTGGTACCAGACAGTAGGGATGCAAGGTGGCGCCCGAACCCGGCCCGCTCCATATACAAATTAGAAAAAGCTAGTTCTAATTAGGCTGTGCTGCTGTTAGGTAAAGTTGTACTAATTAACCACTTTGGCGGGTCTATGCGGGACGCCGCTCTGCAGATGTATCACACAAGTAAGGTGCACGTTTGGGCTGACCCAGTGGCCCATCTTATTATTTTACTCCATCACTTGCATTAGTAGAAGTGAACTATAGTTGAGTGGAAACTGTTAGGAATAAGCAACTTGTATTCCCATGAGGCCATAGGCCGATATATATATACATGTATAGGTTTGTAACATATGCAGGAAACCCCTTATACAACAGGATAAATACAAAGGGGTACATGACTTATATTATAACTCTAACACCCCCCTCAAACTCATGGTGGATGAACACTGAGTTTGGATAGATAAAAGCCATGTTGTGCTCTAGTCTGGGCCTTCGTCAGGAAATCCGCCAACTGTAACTCGGAAGGCACATACTGAAGAGCAATAACCTGATCCTGCACACCAGCGCGCACATAGAAAGCATCAACACCAATATGCTTGGTGAGCTCATGCTTCACAGGATCGCGCGCAATGCTAATAGCACCTGTACTGTCAGATAAGAGCAGAGTCGGTGTAGTGACAGAAACATCAAAATCCTGAAGTAACCACCGTAACCAAGTCACCTCTGCCGTCAAAAGAGCCATTGCTCGCAACTCAGCCTCGACACTCGAACGGGAAACTGCAATCTGTTTCTTCGTCTTCCAGACAATGAGAGAACCACCAAGAAAAACACAGTAAGCAGAAAGTGAACGGCGATCTGAAGGATCACTAGCCCACGTAGCATCCGAATAGGCCTGAAGCTGTAAAGAACTGGAGCGAGGAAAGAATAGACGGTGAGAGATCGTGCCCCGAAGATGTTGGAGAACACGAAGGAGATGACTATAGTGAACCGATGTGGGAGCAGAGACGAACTGACTGAGAATATGAACCGGATAAGAGATGTCCGGACGAGTGACAGCTAGATAGACAAGACTGCCAACAAGATGACGATAACGCGTCGGGTCAGGGAGAGGATCACCATCAGTAGCACGGAGGTGAACATTGAGCTCCATAGGAGTCTCAACAATGCGCTCGTCAGTAAGAGCAGCACGAGCAAGAAGATCCTGGATATACTTTTCTTGGGATATAAAGGGGGCTTTTGCAGATGGCTTACTTCGGGGCGGGTGTGCGGTAGTCCGGGAGTCTGCGGAAGACAGAGCAGAGCTGCCGATCCAATCGGGAGATAAAGGGGGCTTCGATCCGATCTCGAGAGGAAAACGAGCAGGCGGCTTCGATCCGATCTCGAGCAGAAGTCGGGCAAGGAGCGATCGGGCGGGCAGCTTCGATCGTGGAGACGGCGTGGGGACCAGCAGCAGGAGCGGACGTGGGAAACCGTCGGCAGAGAGAGAACCAGCCGCGGCGCCACGGGAGGATCAATCACACGAGTCGCAGCGTGTAAAAAATTGACCTAGCTCTAATACCATGTTAGGAATAAGCAACTTGTATTCCCATGAGGCCATAGGCCGATATATATATATATATATATACATGTACAGGTGTGTAACATATGCAGGAAACCCCTTATACAACGGGATAAATACAAAGGGGTACATGACTTATATTATAACTCTAACAGAAACAACTCAATCTGTCGTGGTTCGCCGCCTGCATGTCCCAGTCAATCTTGCAAAGTTGCGACCAACCCTGCCATCTGCCCCATCCTCAAAGATGTTAAGGCCTTGTAAGGGCATCTCCAGCGGCAACCCGCAAATTTTCTCCCGCATCCATCCGCGGGCAGGGGGGACCAGTCCGCGGACATGGATGCGGGAGGACGTCATCCAAGGCTAGCCACATACATTTCAAACTCTTTTTTAACAAACCGGATGAAATTCGTCCAAACAAGGCCGGATGCCATATAAACATGATGGATTTCATATAAACACGTCTGGATTTCATATAAACATGACGGATTTCATTACATTTACATCAAAGCGGTGCTAGTCAGGCTCTCGAGGTATAACTAATACCTGATCTAAATGATCGCTGGTGGTGCCCGTTCCCCGTGTCCGGCCATGAGCCTCGAGAATTGAAGCTTCACCGTCTCAAGTTTCGCCTCGACGCTCTCCAGCTCCGCCTTTGTAACCTCCGCCTCCGGGGGGCCGGGAAGTGAAGCTGCCCGCCTCCACATCACCGCCAAGTGACTAATCGGCCGAAGATGTTGAGCCCACCAAGCTTGGCGTCGACAGGAGGGGAGGAGCGGTGGCCTTCCTGGGACACGAGCGCCGGCGACCTACCGTGCACTATTCTTCCTCGCTGTCGGCGGCGTCCGCGGACGTGCCGGCTTTGTGGTCGTCGCGGCGGGGTGCGGACTTGGTGATGTCCTCCTCGTCGTTGGTCTCGCCGAACACCACCTCGCCCGCGTCGTCGCTCTCCTTTTAGGCGGATGCCACTTGCTGGCGGTACCGCCACCGGGCGAGGCGGAGCTGTAGGACTCCAGCAGCGCCTCCTGCTTTGCCAGGTCTGCGTCCGGCGCGACACCCCTCCCGGCGGCGAGTTGCTCCTCTGCCTGCACGTGCTCCTGCAGGAGGTGGTGGTTGTAGGCGGAGTCGGCCTGCGCCTCTCGGAACTGCTCCTCCCGCACCATGTCCATGTAATGGGCACGGGCCTCGCCGATGGTCATGGTGCAATGCACCGGCGAGGTTGGCGCCGGTTCGTCATCGGCAACGTCCTCCATTGGGACGTCGTCGTCCTCTGGCTGCCTGCTTGCCAGCAGCCGGCTACAATAGTGGTCATCTCCTTCTTTTGGTCCGGCGTCAGCCCGTCCCACAGAGTTTTGGCGGGGGAGGGATCCATGGTGGGAGTGGTGCGGAGAGGGATCGGAGGCGGATGACTGCGGCTATGGCTGGGGCATCGATTTATATAGCAATTGTGGGCGACAAAGGGGCGGACGGGTGGCGCCGGAGGAGACGCCTCGGCAACCGTGTGCCATCAATGTGGGGCGGCAGACGGACGGACGGGCGGCCGTCGTGTCGTTTGAACGGGCGGCAATCGCCTGCACTAGGAAGCGGCGCGGCCGGCGCGCCACTTCATTGCCGGCGCCAGTGAGCGGCCGCGTCCGCTCTGGCCGGGCATGAATGCGAGCACTGATGCTCTGGAGTGGCGCTGACCTAAAACGCGCAGGAAGGGGGGGTGGGTGGGGTTTTTGGTGGGCCAGGGCGGTCAGAAGAGGGCTTGGGAGCGGTCCGGACTCCCACAAAGCCGTCCCACAGAGTTTTGGCGGGGGAGGGATCCATGGTGGGAGTGGTGCGGAGAGGGATCGGAGGCGGATGACTGCGGCTATGGCTGGGGCATCGGTTTATATAGCAATTGTGGGCGACAAAGGGGCGGACGGTTGGCGCCGGAGGAGACGCCTCGGCAACCGTGTGCCATCAATGTGGGGCGGCAGACGGACGGACGGGCGGCCGTCGTGTCGTTTGAACGGGCGGCAATCGCCTGCACTGGGAAGCGGCGCGGCCGGCGCGCCACTTCAATGCCGGCGCCAGTGAGCGGCCGCGTCCGCTCTGGCCGG